>NC_047516.1:5649589-5949589 GCF_902827115.2 Pseudochaenichthys georgianus | reverse complement strand
CATTAATGCGTTAACATGACAGCCCTAATATATATATATAATAAACATTGTTTCAAAATCGTACACGGCTGCTTTGCCCTCACAAGTGCCCTGTACTACGAATCCAGTTCAACATACCCTGGATATGTTTGAGTTATCTGGCTTAACTAACCCTAACAAACGCGATCTCGCTAAGCGGTCCTACGACGCTGGTTATCAACTGAGTAGCATGAAGCTGCAGCGTTGGAGGCTGCAGTCTCAGGACCATACTCCGCGCTCACTAGTTTTTCGTGACACTGCCACCTAGCGAGCAGGAGACATGAATATGAACGACAACGCAGAGAGTGTTAGTAATGTGAAGTGCTTTTAAAGTTTTATTTGTTTAACATTAATAACAATTCCGGTGTCTTGAAATGAAGTGTGATTAGCTAACGTTAACTATGATAGCAATACAAACAATCACCTGTTAGCTTATGATAGCTTCTAACCGTATTAAAGGCATTAAAAACAATTATTCGTTAGCTATAGCTTTCGGCAAAAATAAACTGTTGGCATATTTGATTATTTGTTTAATGAAACTGTAGCGTGATTTTGGCAAGCTCAACTAGGTGTCCTACATTAATTGTTGATTTAATCACTAATTACAGTAAGAGTGGGAATCGTGTTGTTTGTTTAAAGAACTATTCTGGTGTATTGAATTGGACAGCAATACAAGCAACACGTGCTAAATGTGAGTCTGACAGGGAATCAGTCATCTGTTAGCCTATGATGACTCGCTGCAAAACCAACTGTTAGCCTTTTTGTTTATTTGTTTAATGAAACCGTATGTTATGGTTATGTTATTTAGCAGAGGCTTTTATCCAAAGTGATGCACAAAAAACATAAAATAACCATAATTAATTAGAATATCAATAGTTACATAGTCAGTTACATTACTATTACATTTTTAACAGGGTAATTAGTCATCTGTAACCTACTACATTTAAAAAAAGTAAACTTCCCAACCCTGATCATTAATTATAGTCAGCTAATTAATTAAACTTCAAAGGATGACAAAAGCATGTCAATATGATCTGTCTGTCCGCTACATTAAATCAGCAGTAGCCTAAATTCTGTCTTCAGTGTAAATGCTTCTTTAATAGTCATTGTATTACTATTTGAATTCATTGTAAATCATAATAACTGTGCTGACTGCCTGTTTACCAGACAGTCTCATCATTTAGACATGTTTTGTAATATTGCATGATATTGCGTGTTTTAGTCAGTTATTATGTCGGCCTATTCTGTGCTATTATGTTTGTCGTTCTTGAGGATGGTGACCCTGCACTCTGCACGCTAGCCTTTACCTGCGAGAGCTTTAAATACATCGTGAGCCAGGGGTCATTCCAAAAGGAAGACCACTTCAACTGGCTTGACAGTAAGTTTATGAAGTTTAATGACACGGCCATATAATAGAATGGGTCCCAGGAGACCACATCTCATCTCCTCTGTCCCGTGCGCGCGCTGTCCTGCTATGTGGCGCGCACGGCTGCTTTGCGCCGTTCCCAGGGCCTGGTTGTGCATTACAGAGAGCGCTCACTAGGGCTGCCTCTGTCTGCACAACGGCTGTCACACTGGCTGTGTGAGGCTGTGTCGCAGGCATATGTCTCTTCGGGGGTGGATCCCCCGGGGAACATCAGTGTGCACTCCACCAGAGGATTATCCTCCTCCACGGCTTTGCACGGAGGAATGTCGGTGGAAGGCATTTGCACTGCTGCATCTTGGTCTTCCCCCTGTTCATTTAATCAATTTTATTTGAGGGATGTCTCCCTTTCTTCTCTGACACACACACACACCCTGTACTGAGTGTATACATACACGTAAGCCAAATAACATAGCATGACATCCCATACTATATCATATATTTAATGTATTATCAGCAACATGTACTATTGACGGTTGCTTAATTTAAGTATTTGAATTCATTTAAATCTAGGATGAAATTATAAAGTGTAGGTTGTAAATGAGACCATGTTTGGTTGCAAATAGGATTCAATTGACATATATAAATATGTTCACATACCATATAGAACAATTTAACGGTATCGCAATTTCAAATAAATGGTAGGTAATAGAATTGAAGAAGCAGTCATCTCTAAGAAGGAAGTTGGACTGATATTTTTCTTTTGACAATGTTGGAAAGCCCCGCATGAAGCAGAGCATCAAAAAATTAGTTATAACTCTTATTGGTCCTCTCCACGGAAATCTTTAGTAAAAGGCGAAAGATTTATGCGTTCTGAAGAGAACCAAGAGTGATCTACCCGTTGAACAGTTTGACAGCGATCATATTCACGAGACAACTACTTTAAGTGCTGGTGTCGTATTGTGAAGTTAGCTTTTGTAGAAATATAATCCACATAATGAATGAATAAAGAAAATCAGAGAAACACAATTACCTTGGGTTTTCAATTTAAAAGAAACCCACGTGTATTTGACATTAGTTAGACTCTTATGCCATGTCGCAATGCATGATGGGATTTTGGGTTACATTTTGGAAACAGCCGCCGATTCACACTGACTACACGCATACACACACGTGTGTTGGACATATATTAGGCTATATACCTTATGCGTTGTAGACTTTCCATGTTAAAGAACCCACGTTTATTTTTGCATTAGTTAGACCTTTATGTTGTATCGCAATGCATGATGGGCACACACACACAGTGATATAATGGTGGGTTTAACAGGCTTGGCAGAAAATAGTGTTAGTGTTAGAGAAAACACTGTTTGGTAGGTTACATATATTTACTCTGAGCTTTTGCATTACTATCTACTTCGTTTTACAAAGTTATTTCGAATATGCAAATTCATTGTAGATAGATATACTAAGAAATATCCGTTAGATGAGCGTGTTTGGAATCCAGATAGTACACAAACTAGTCTTGTTCCCTGAGCGATCTTTCTTTTTAACATTCAGAGGGGGTGCACCGTTCCTGGAGGTACTGCAATACCAGGTCGATGCGTGGAGTGGACGGAGCAAGCCCCTATTCCATCTCCCTATTCCAAAAATCAATTTAATATATGGTCCCCGGGTAGGGGACGTATCAGATATTAAACTGATAAGAACAGATACTACACTTGATCTTAGCCAAAAGGCCGAGAAGCGATACCGGAATGAGCTCCGCGGTAATAGACTAATTCTCCGCACAGTTACGCTCACTGACGGTCACTGATGTGTTTAAGGGACACTAGGAAAACCTATTCTAATTAACAACAGAGTTAATGGATACATGTATGTAGTCATACAATAGACACATAGCAGAGTTGATGATTTACTGCGATTGGGTCTGCTGGAAAATATATCGTGTTTTTACTGTGTGTGCTTTATGTGGTATGTTGGATGGTAACGTGACGCAAGGCATGATGGGAGTTTAGCACGTCTTTTATTATTATTTACAATTTCATTTAGAAATGCAAATGTAATCGTTGACATACGTACAGCTTGCAATGCCCCTGAATTGTGTTATATTTTCATATAGTTTGTTTTAAATTGTTCACGCAGAAAGAGATGTTATAAAACAAGATATTGTAGACTGGCTCCAGAGGCTGCAGGTAACATGCAGAACAACGCCGCCATGTGGAAACAAACATAGACCTCACAGAACTGTGGAATTATCCCTTTCTGCATTTCCCAAAACGTCACTTCTAAAGTGATTAACACTGAGCAAAACAAAGAGGCCACAAAGATGTGTAATCATTGAGAGGAGTTGGCCTGAATGGTTGGATAAAGGTAAACGTTATTGTTTAATTGTTATATTTAACCTATGTTGTGTATTTTTAACATAATTAGAGCAACACAAATTATTCCTCGCAGCTCAAGCAGCACCCGTCCAAAATAAGTACATTAAACAGCCAACCACAGGACGATTAAGGCTAACTGTATTAATCATATTTTTGTACTACATCACATTTATAAAAAAAAAAAAAAGAAGAAGAAATGTTGCAAACCAAGTAAACCCATGGGCGTAGGAAGCATCCTCAATGTGTGTGGGACAATTTGACAGGGGGTGTGGGCAGGTGTTGGACCTCACCTCCTCTAGGGGGGTCCGGGGGCAAGCTACCCCGGGAAGATTTATTTTTAAATAAGTTAAAAGCATCAATCTGGTGCACTTTGAGAGCAAAATTAAGAGAACTATGGATACATCTCTTAACACCTATATGAAACAGAACTGTAAACAGATTTACTTTTTCTTTATGGATATTTTACAAATCACCTTTTTAAACTTTATTCTTTTTTTACTGTCATATAGTATTTCATACCTGTTTTTCATTTATTCTCTTATTTTTTTATAACTATAATGATCATATTTGTTTACATTAATGGTGACCAAAACATTTGAGACCCACTGAGATAACTTATACTTTAGACTAAAGTTAACTATGTAAACACTCCGAGTCCTTTAGTTCACTGAGCATCTCAGTCTGACAGGAGAGGACTCTCCTCCACCTTGTTGTTGAAAAAACTCCTTATATCCGTTAGCGTAGCTCGCTAAGCTAACAACTACGATCTCCGGTACCGGTGCTCTCTCTCGCGCACACACACAACATGGCTCGTTCCACACACACACAGCCGAGCTTTAATGAAACACAGACGTAATATTACTGTATCATATTATTTTCGAATCAATCATTTTTCAAATGATGATTTATTTATTCTTTTTTTTAATAACCATTTTTCCTCCTAAAGGGGGTGGATCCTATAGGGAGCGTTTCTAAAGCGTTATGAGCCCCGTCCCCACGTATTTCTTAAAGGTATATGACGCTCTGTTTCTCATTTATTTTAATGCTTTAAATGAATCATAAACGAACTTTGAAAAATAATAACTATAATTAATTTGCATAAAGAATGAAGAGTATACAACCCACAGAGAAGACAAATTAATTGACCTATTGACAGATCATAATGAATACAGAGTCAATTTGATAGTTTATCATAACATAGGATACATTAAACTCGTAAATTGTAGGCATATCATTTTTCACTGTTTGTGCAGTGGTAGTAATTATTATTCAAATCAATCAACTACGTTTTATGGAAGATATTGCTGTATATCATTTAACAACATGAGTAGAGGTTTCTGTACACCTAAAATACTGAAGTTGAAGTTACTGTCCTGATGTGTATCATTCATTTGTTCATGTTGTGTCTGGTGGTAAGATTGATTAATTAATTAACGTATTTATTATTTTTGAAACATTACAATACACATCAAATACTAAACATGAAATGTATAGTACATACCAATACATTGTACAAAGGAAAATATATACAGTACATACAAAGAGGAAAGTCTTCATTAAACATAAACATTTTATTGGGTGTTCTAATTCAGCAACCACAAAATATGTGCCCAGATTTCATTATCTCTGACTTCATCAACCAAAAGATCAATTTTGATATTTAACATGAACTCAGAAAGAAAAACACACTGTCTGCCTTCTACAACTTTTGTTGGTCATCTTTGAATATCATCCAAGTTTTGTAGATGGACAATTTTGCTATTATTAGTATAAGGTTTACACTAGGCTATATATTTCACTATGGGGTGTGTTAGACCCAGAATGATATTTGGCTATTTCTGTGTAAATTCCACTTTGAACAGAGACAAGATAAGGGCAGCAACTTGAGTTGCCCAAGCATCGACATGAAACAGACATAATGGTCTGTCTCCTCTGTGACCAAACAAACAGCACATAGAGGAGTAGGGACAAGCTTCCATTTGTACAGGTTTTACATATTTGGAAGAATGTCATGTAATATTTGAAAATGTAATTCTGGCATTTGACCCTTTGGAGAAATTGTCTGTAGCTGCCATACATTATTTGACTTGCTGTTTGTCAACCACAGCTTCCCAGTACGTCTGTATGTATGATGTCTGCTTATATTGTTTTACAATTACATCCTGTCAGAACCATGTGTACATTGTCAACGTAATCTTATTCAAAGGAAGAATCAGAGCATAATAAATGAAGCGGTAATACACCAATACTTGCTATGCACCCAATGTCTGATGCATTATGAACATTCTTATAATGTATTATAATCAGCTTGTTACGTGCCGTAGTGTGTGTGTGGTCGTGTGTGTGTGTTTTCCTCTCTCTCCCTCTGATTGTCCCCAGGTGCAGCCTCCCCCCAGGTGATCCGAATTAACAATCAGGACTTCCATATAGGACCGGAGGAGGACGGCAGTGAGGGCCTTCTTTCTCTCCTTCTCGTCTGGCTGCATGTGTGCAGCCTGTCTCTGTGTGAGACCCAGCCTAGTTGTGTTGTTTGTTGTACGTTTGTGTTGTACTTTGGCTGGTGAGCCGCCTTACTTATTGACGCATTAAAACCTCACTTAAACTCCTTCGGCATTCCGTTTCCTCTCCTTTTTCTCTCGTCCGGCTGTCTGGTGTGTCGCTACTTCCCTTGGTACCCCTAGCTCTACAAGGGAACGTAACACAGCTTATAACACTGTATAATTATAGTTATAAGAACTCATTAATGCTCATAAATGAACTAGTTGATGTGGGATTCAACAATAGTAGGACTCAAGTGTCTCCATTCTCTTATGTAGGGTGTGAGCTTGCTTTACTGAACAGGACTATGAAGCAGCTTCCCAGTATGTACAGTATGATGTCTGCTTGTATATTGTTTTACAATTACATCCCGTCAGAGCCATGTGTACATTGTCAATGTAATCTTTGGCTTTTGCTTCTATTATTTAGAGGCAGGAGACATTTTTTAGGGATTGCCTTTCTAATAATGAATAATTCACTTACCCAATTCCTTTTATCCTGAAGCTTATGGCATATCTTTAATGCAAATTATACCTGAGTCAATCCAATGTTGATACATTAATGAATTTCCTCTAAGATCCGTTATATACTTAGATCCCCAAATGGTCTGGTTTCCAACCTCATCTCCTGTACGGCTCCTTTAGTGTTCCACCCCCTGCTTTCTGCCAGCTGGCCCATCTTTGAATGACACATTGATAGAAAGAAGGAATCCCTGTTCAAATCAAGGTCTTTTCCGAATCAATTGAGAAATAGTTTAGGCAATAGCTTCCAGTCCCCTGATGTTGGGTGATTGATCCATAATACGCTTCAACCAACCATAATGAAGTGCTTCTCTGTGAGATAGAAATATATAATATATAGCATTTTAAATCTTCTTCGCTGCTTTTGGTGTATTTTATGGCGGAAGTACAGCGCCACTTAGTATCCTCCTTGTAGTGCAGTAGTCTGAAATTAATCGATACAGAAAGTGGACATTTTTATCATCCACAGCAAGGGTTTAAGGGCCAAAGGTGTTGCGACCTGTAGAGATTGTGAAGCCCCCTGAGGCAAATTTGTCTTTTATATTTTCGTATGGGCCATATGAAAATATTTGATTGCTGATTGATTGGCCATAAGGGGTTCAAGGGAGAAGGGTTAAAAGGTGCTCAGTAACTTAACTAAGATGCAAAGTTGAAACATTCGCAGGTAAATCTCATAAACAGCAAAGCAGCATGTTCAAAGCATTGTTTGTTCCATGTTTTTCTACAGTCCCGTTTTCTCTCAGTCAAACCCCACATGTTGTGTCTCTGAAGACATATGAGAGGTGGAAAGAAATCGTGCAACCTCTGCTGAGAGTCACTGTCGGAGTGTAATCAGAGCTCATTTCAGCTGATTAAGTGCTGAGCAGAGAAGTCTGCTCACCAAGTGGCCTAACAAATTGATTGGACAACCTTTGGAGTATTCACATCTGTCAGATTAATACAGACCACCTCAGTTTAAACCACCACTTCACTGCAACAAGCTCACAGGAAAAAGCCAATATTCTCTTAAAAATGCTTGATTTAAATGCAAAAAATTGCTTTAAAATGCTGCATCCAGTCAGCGTCAACCAGAAACAAGAAATAAATGGTAGATTCATGTTCGTGTCATAACTAGAAACTGAAAACATTGATTTAGAAGAGATTTGTGTCTCTACGCTGCACAGCACAGTGTGGCAAGAAGTCAGCATATAGCATGTTGAATCATTCACTTTAAGATTCTCATTCTGAACTGAGGTAGGTTTCAAAACACAATCATGAAACCTGAATAATGTTGGACCTTAAAGCCTGTTAATCATGTAGTAATGATGGATGACGAATAAAAAATGCAGCAATGAGTTACAGGAAAATATTCCCCTTCCCCGCTGTCAGACTTTGACCTTCCTGAGGTTAGACTTTGATGTGAGAAAGTCACAGTCTGAATTTATGTTTGGGAGAATTGAACGCTAAAGGAAATCTGTTTTAAACATCAGCCGTCAGAACACAGAGATTACAGCTTTACATATGACATAATAACATGTTTAGTAAAACCGGAGTAAAACAGATCAGAGAAGAGGACAGGAAGCGACAAGCATCCTCTCAGAAGTGGAAAAGTAATGAAATGGGGCCATCTAGTGGTGGAGATGTACCATGTTTAAAAGTTAGTTATTTACTGTAGAAGTTGATTAAGTATTCCCTTGATATAAAAACCATACCACCAAACTTGCCTATTTATTAACTAATTAAGTCAAATTTGTATAGGATTTAATTACATTTGGTGGATGTTGGATGTGAGCACATTCTCTTCCCGTCACATGATCATTCAAGATGCAGAGATCTAAATAAAACACAAGCCCCAAAAGCATCTCAACATTTGGATAAAAAGAAGAACAAACTTTTTTCCGGCAGTTGAACACACACACACACACACACACACACACACACACACACACACACACACACACACACACACACACACACACACACACACACACACACACACACACACACAGTTATTATTGCCTAGGAGTTTTTATTTTCTACAGGAATTTACAGCAAAAAAAGACTAACACTGTTGTTGCTAATATTCAAAAAGGTCCTTAAAATCAATTCTAGCACTTTTTTGACAGGTATTAAAAACACACACACCTCCCGTCTCGGCCCCGCCCCTCACTCCAGTTTCCAGGGCAAGTAAATATTGCATCAATAAAAAATAAAATACACATGATAGTTTTTTGCATTGGCACAGAACAAAAGCAGATGGGCAGCAGACGTGGGGCAGAGAGGATTCAAGAATCACGTTTAGTTTTAAACTGCTAGGAGAAACAGATGTCAGGAACGTTTTTAAATGTTTGAAACTTTTTATTTATTTTCCCCCAAAAAACTGAAATGTTCTCTTTTTTTCCTATTCCTGTGTGTTGAATAGCTTTTGCCTTTTCATCACAGGATTTCTTTTATGTTTCCAAATGTATCGATTTAATTCCAATTTGCCCTCTGGATCTCTCCATTTCTGGCTTTTTAGATTTAGATCTTCATTTGCAGAATTTGCTAATTCATAGATGACTGAAGCCTGTTTATGTGCTATACTGTATTTCTGGGTACCTGGATGGATACAACACTGAGTGGTATGACATGGTGGCATTGCTTCTTACTTTAAAGTGGTGGAAATGTTACAGACACCTTTAACTTCACTTCCAATACATTAAGACAGTTAGTACTTAGGAAACCGTTAAAATTGTCAAATTAGAAGCAGAAGATCATGAGAAAATGTGGACATCTGGTTCTCCATGCAGATTAAAACAAAGTCAGAAAATAGTATAAGCAAACATAGTGCGGCCCAAGTTTGCTTCCAGCTGTTTGTGGGACAGTAAGGCCTAAATATGCCCGAAATATTTAAAATAAAAATGAATGCTCTAAAATAAAAGGGCGTCCTGCTCCTCCTCCACATCTCGGAAGACGAAAACTGTGCCCACTGTTGTGTAGAAATGCCCACATTATGAAGGGCTTGTTGGAAAACTTTAAAATGTTTAGCCTTTGGAGAAATGTTAGAAGATTCATACAAAAGCTTCATTTTTTTATACTTTGCACTATCTGAAGATGGCTTTGTTTTCATTACCTTAAAGCCTCCTACAAAACACTTGGAAAAATATCTACAGTATATTCATCTAGATTTGATGCAAACAATGTTATTTCATTGGCTTGTTTTAATATATAATTGGGGTAAAAAGTAGGATTTGTATGGAACCAGAGGGGAGGGCTGATTTAGAAGCAGCTGTTCATCCACAGAAGAAATAAAAGTGCACTGGAAAAAGCAAGCATATTTACAAGCCACTTAATCTTGAATTCAGTCTTAAAACCTTACAAAAGGAGCGAAAGAAAGACCAATACATAGCCACAGTTGAGTTTTATCAGGAATTTCATTTACGTTTCGATAGACCAGAATAAATAAAATATTTCACTTTTTTCCAATAGAGTGAGAGCTAAATACAAGATTAACTGACTTGCGGAAGTGAATGTTTTTGGATATTAACAGAGGAAGGAAGGAAGAAGAGAGGTGAAAAAGAGGTAAGAAAAGAAACAGAGAGTGAAGGTATACATGGCAGCAGTTTTATATGGTGTTAATAAACACCTTCATTGTCTCTAATATGCAGCAGTGCGCTACGTTAATGTGTAATAAATCATTTACACAAACAAAAGTCCCCCTCCCGCTCCCAGCTATTACATCTGCATTGCAAAAGAAAAAACAAATAAATAAAATAACAAACACCGGGAAAAAAACTGAGCCTTCAAACCGTATTTAACGCAAACCCCGTATTTTTTCCCCGGTGGCTACTGTTTTCTTTTCCTCTAAAGGATAATACAGAAGTAGTTTTGATGCAAGATTTGTTATTAATATTATTTTTTTTTTTTTTGTTTGTTTGTATTTTGTTTTTTAGAAAAAAACTATTTTTCTTCTTAAAGCGCACTTTCTACTTCCTCTTGGTCCGGTGGTGGCTTCTGATTGGCCGGTTAGTCGCTGTCTTCGTCGCCCACTGGGTCTGCGTCCCAGCACGTAATGTCAATCTCTGAGCAACAAACGCACAAAAATATGGTATGATATTAATATTTGTTGGTGTGATTTTGATTGATATTAATGGACTGGGCGCAATAATAGAAACACATGTCAGCATAACAAAAAACATTTGAACATAAACTGGATCTTCATGCAGTTTTTGGTAAGACCTCTTAGTTTTAACAAAAACTGAATATAATAAACTTTTCAAAGGGAATATTGATCTCTGGACAACTTACTATATATACTACTGAATACAACAACAGTTTCACAAGTCAGTCTATCTTGGTGAATTCAGCTTTGAATATGTTTCCGCACTCATGTCATTCTCATGTCTCTCACTTTTGAAACACATCTACTGTTTTTATTCATGTATTATTACCACTACCTTCTTTTCCTTGTAGATAATAAAGTCTACCAGGAATGTGAGGGCCTTATGCCCTATGTATAGTATGACTGAATGTATCCTAAAAGCAATCTTAATTGAGAGCAGCAGAGTTGTGCGTATGCATCAGGAGAACAGTTAAAAATGGAGTTGTGCTAAGTGTTAAGGTTTTATAAACTAAAGGCATAAAGACACAATATATTTTATACATGTTTTTAGACAAGTATCTCACCTGGTGGCTTGTTATAAAAGACAGGCGCAGGTTTAGCCGAGGACTCCGATTGGCCAAATTGCTCCTCCTGTGATTGGCTGAAATAGCCCTCACTTGCCTTTAAGAACCAACAGACAAGAAAAACATTAAACAAAACTATTAATATGAAAAATAAAACAGAAAAAACGTTTTACTTAAAGTTCATCAGAAGCATTATTAACCTGTCTGACCTGAGTCCCCTCCTGCGTCTCCCCGTTGGTCATCAGCAGCTCCTTCTTCTCCCCAGATGCATGCTGCAATGCATGCTGGTAGCTCAGGGTCATCTGGTCCTCGGCCATCACGTCCACCAGGCTGGTGGGGTCGTCCTCGGGGCCGGTGGCCGAGCACATAGAACCCTCAATCATGTCATCGAAGCTGAGGAGGGGCTGAGGCTTGGCGCTGTTGCCGGGCAGGATAGCAGCGTCGCCCATCAGGTCCACCAGATTGGAGGACTGGGAGTTCTGGGACTCGGGGCCGTCGGCGCTGCTGTCCCACAGGTTGACCAGGCGGTCTGTCCCGGACTCCCAGGCAGAGAATCCGGAGGAGTCGCGAGTCTGCGGGGCCACGCTCTGCACGGGCTTCGTGGGGGCCGAGTCCTGGGCCGGGGCTTTCTGATCCTTCTTTGGCTCCGAACCTGGTGGAGAAAACGAAACACAACTTAAGCAGCGATTCCTTTTTTTCACATCATAAAGGGGGTCTGCATGCTTTGTCCCAATAGCCTCATTAGTATTTCTAAAGAATTCGATTTGTTTTTTGAAGTGTGGATCACCCCAAACCAAAACTTAATCCATGTTATTATAAAAAGATGTTTATAGTTGTGGAGGCAGAAATTGCAATACATTTTTTTTTTTAATGTTGACTTTAATTAAATGTCAACAGATTACACATCATTGTATAAGGTCAGTTAAAAGCAATAATGGGTAAGGTAAGGATAGTTGTAAGATGAAACTGATCCTTTTTATTTAAACTGAATATGATTGATTTCAACAATATCATTATCTGTAATCTGTCGATGTTTCAGTTTTTCAGTGTGCAAGAGAAATATAAATCAAAATGTGGACTGATAAAACAAAAACTATCTGCATAAATGGATACCACAAGATCTCAGTGATATACACATTTTGTTGTGAATGTATATTAATATTAATCAAAATTAAAATAAAGCCTTTGATTATGGTTTGATTTTAAGAGGATTTGTACCAAACAAATGTGTTTTGTTAACTCTGTACAATATAATGTATAGGTTGAAATATCTATAAAATGTCATAATGCTTTATCTATAATTGTATATTAACACAAACTAGGCCTTTAACAAATATTCCGCTTCCTGCATTTTGAATGTTCTCCAAGTCCACATTGCGATTACGAGGACATTTCCATTAACTAATTGATGATATATTTCAACATTGTTTTCAGGTTCACTCTCACCCCACTCGTCTCTGCCGTCCTCATCCTCCCTGCTGAAGTCCTCTATGATGGAAGTAGTGACTATTTTAGGGATGGGTGACACGGCGGCCATGTTGAGATCTCTGCTTCCTTCATCGTCAGAATCCCCTAAAGGAACAGAATGGCACAACAACATCGAAAGGGTACGGAGCAAAAGGTCACCGGCAAAACCCTCCTATAACAAAATAACACGCATAAAACCAGATGTGTTATTCTACTGTAACACAGGATGTTCAACTGGAGCTGTGTTTTACATCATTTGTTGTCAAAATGTGCCAGAATTTGGGAAAGTAGGAACATTAAGCTGATTTAAAATAGTCTTCCGATTTTTGCTTTCTAATATAATCCTAATTCAAATAAGGTTCATATTTGTACCTCCAGTCACATCCGGTGTTACTTCAACACATACAACAGTGCACGAAACTACAACATTACATCACTTAGGCTGTAACACAACCAGCAAACACACAGATATGGTCAGGTTGCAGGGAACGCCTAGCCCGGCCGGGGAGTGTGGAACGTAGTCACTGACCCACTCCTACCTCTGACAAATTCATGTTCCAATGGGGACCTTTTTCCCTGTGTGCCTCTCCACCTCTGTTTCCTACTTCTTACCTGCTACCCTTTCCCCTCAACCTATCCTAAGGGAGTGCATGTATGTAGACACGTTAGTTTAGCTGCTATAGGCTTGGACTGTTGGGGGGGGCCCTTACTCCGTCTTTCTGGCTGTTTGTACCTGGGTACTCTCATGTTCCGATTAACCCAGTTTCCCCCAAATCTTTTTTTTGTGTCCATATCTACGCCGGGATCCTGAGTCGAGGCTAATCATGTTGCTGTGGTCGTGTGTCCTGGATCCTCTATCCTGAGCACTGGATCTGAGTCCTGGACTTCGAGTCGTGGCTGAACCTGTCTCTGCGGTCCTGCCAGACTCTCACCATACTACTTCCCTGATGGCTCCCACAGGATTGTTGACATCCTCGTGGATTCATCTTCCTATTATACACACATGCATTTCCAAACATCTGGACTACCTATGTTGTAAATGTATTATCTCTTCGATTTACACACGGCATCTATTGCACGTCTGTCCGTCCTGGGAGAGGGATCCCTCCTCTGTGGCTCTCCCTGAGGTTTCTCCCATGTTCCCCTTTAAACTGGGTTTTCTCCGGAAGTGTCTCCTTGTACGATGTGAGGGTGTAAGGACAGAGGGTGTCTTATTGTCATACTGATATTCTGTACACACTGTGAAGACCACTGAGACAAATGTAACATTTGTGATATTGGGCTATATAAATAAACATTGATTGATTGACTGAGACAATCTGAGTTTCTAACATTGTCCTCTTTGTTTAATACTTTATCACTTTAAAAGTTGAATTTGTATGGAGAAGTGAAAGAAGCACTCCCCAAACTATCTTTGGCACCATGTAATGTTTGTGGAGCATAACTTTAGCAATGCTATGGATTTTGATCTAGTGCCATCATCAGGCCAACTACCAAATGTGTCCAATACATTGGTATATTATCTCATTCCTGCAGATTTCCATCAGCTTCTGTTGTACTTTCTGTTTATTGCCAATGAGCAATGGCTAACATTATAGCTGCACAACATCAGCATGTTAGGCACGTTGTGCTAATTGCTTCGTGTTGTCATGCAGAGCCACGAGCATGACTCTAAACTCTTCATAAAGTTCATCATATTTGTGTCAAAACATTGAGACTTTGCAAGACATTTGTGCAAAAAGCCCAGGTGACATTGTTTAGAGAACACACTGGACATGTCATATTGACAGAAGAAGAAGTAAATGGAGAGTAACCAGTAAAGTTGAAGTTAATAGATACGAGTAGATAGGACAGTGACATATTCCTGGTACCATAATCGAGACACAACACTATCATGGAGCATGTCATGAAACAACCTCTGAGCATTCATTGTAATGAGTGAGTCACAATGCTGATGGATCCAGGAACACAACTCTCTATGACAAACATCAACAGTCAGGAGAATCACTGCCACCATGAAAATGTCGCCTGGGTGATTTCATGCTTGTTGGAGTCAGACGTCTGAAGATTTCCCAGAAGACATGAACACAACAAACCACAGATGAAGAACAACAGTGTCTCTTCGAGTAGAAACAACATGGCTGACTGAGATGTGTGACCCTGAAAAAGCGATGAATCACAACATGCTCAGCGGGGTCTTGCTTGGGTGGGTTCTCCAATTCAATTTACGGTCAAAAGCCTCTGAAGGCTCTGAGGGAACCAGGCTAATTGCTGGAAGAAGTGTTTAAAAAAAAAAGAGTGATATTCTTCACCAGTGTAGAAGAAAATTAAACACACTTTCAGATTAAAGGAAGGATTGTAGTTCCAGAGCTGTCTTTGAAAGGTGTCATTAAGGACAGGGATGAACTGGTTCTTTGCCCACCCAGCATACTATCTACCAATACAACACCTACTGTATAGACATGCACACACACACACACACACACACACACACACTGCAGATCATAAGGGTGCTCTGCATGCTTTTGCCGTATATAACGTATTGCTGTTCATTGTCCTAAGTATTTCATATGTTTTTAAAGAATAACATTTTGTTCAATTATGCAACACATTTGTTTGTTTTTGGTTTAGCTTGTGAGATCTTTTAGATTTCTTCCCCCAACTGAGATATACAGTAAAAGGTGAACGATAGATTTGTGAGAATATTTTTTTTTTTGTAAAACTGACTATTAAAAACGAATAAAAAATAGTTGCCTTGATTGCTGTGGTGAGAAGTATTTAAGGAATTTAGGACATTGAGTGGTATTTTTCTGCTAAACAACAAACACTCTAATGCTAAGAATAGTCAAAAAACATGATTTGTTTTTAAATATCAGCTGGCTTTCACTTTTATACAGCATCATTTGTAAAGTTACGACTTGGATGCCAAAAGGTTTCTTGAAAACAAGGGAGAATTGTAAATGATTGGCAGTAATGATTGATACTTACTGATGCAGTTAATAGGCTAAAACATTCAGAACCACCATTATGTTCTTTTAACACATTGACCACTGCATTGAGGTCAAAGGGCAAAGATCCATCTTCAGTCAAAGGCCAATAAACAGTGACGACTGACGGACGGCTGGACGACGTCACACACACACACACACAAACTCACATTTGGGTCAGTCGGTCAGGATTAAAAGCAGCAGTGTGTGTGTGTGTGTGTGTGTGTGTGTGTGTGTGTGTGTGTGTGTGTGTGTGTGTGTGTGTGTGTGTGTGTGTGTGTGTGTGTGTGTGTGTGTGTGTGTGTGTGTGTGTGTGTGTGTGTGTGTGTGTGTGTGCAGGGAGGTGATGCAGATCCAGGATCAGAGGCGTGAGATTGAGGATCAGAAGAGGAAGGAGGTGATAGAAAACCAGTGAGATTGTGAAGTTAAAGTAGCAGCTCTTTATCCCTGTGAGAAGTCGAATTTTCTTCAATAATAAACATAAAACATCAGGAAAAACATTTTACAAAAGATAATTTGACATCAGCTGACTGGACGACATCTAAAGGATGGAGACTGACGGGAGGACACACTCAACATCTAGAACACTAACCGACAAACAGCTTTATGGTTTACAGCCATAAAGGATATTGAATTGTCTACTATCGCTGAGTGAAATGCGAGTGAGCAGGTTAGCGTTTTAGCTTATTATAACCCTAAAAAAGGTTCATGGCTCCATATCGGTTGGTTTTTAATGTACTGTAGGTGTTCCACCACAGAACTGATTCTAAAATACAAGTGAAAAGAGGTATTTTTGTTTAAATCAAACCTTATTTAACTTGAGATTAATTTTGTACAAAAAGGCAGTTGATCGGTGCTGAAATATCTGCACTTGAAGGATAATGCTGGCTTTATTTTATTTGTTCTTATTGTCAACAATAAAAAACATCTCAAAATACTATGGCTTCCTGTCTGTGTTTCTCAGATCCACTCCCATTGATATATAGTGAAGACATCAACCCTTAGGAATACGATTTTCAGGTAAATGCTGGGGTAATTTAAATGTATTGGTAATTTAAAATGTTGTGTTTTATCAGGTATTACACACAAATAATTGTTAGTAGATGCATTCAGTGTCCATTGTGGATCTATTTATAGGATCTGCTGACAAGAAGAACATTTGTAATCATCACCAGACTTATCCTTCAACATAGATCATTACTAATCTGAGAAGCAGCTGATTCAAACTACGACGTAAAGAGGTCAGGGGGCGATGGAGGTTGTTTGGTGTTGGGGTCAGAGGGAGGGGAATTGGGGTGAGTTCAGCGGGGAGTGGAGAGGGGATTTTAGGAGTTGGTTTGCAGATGTGTCGGGGTGAAAGAGTGAATGTGCTAAGTGGAGTGGGTTACAAAAATGAACTTTTTGGAAACTGGAAAGATGAAAATGCATGTGGACTTAAAACTGTGTTTGTCTGAGAGGCGTCATTTCATCGCTGCCGTCTTTCCAATAGGAGTTGTTTTGTTATGCTACGTAGAGTTATACAAAGAACGGTCAATAATGGAGCATACACTGATCCTAGCGAGCGGCTAACATCCATTATCACATCTGTTTGAGCTTTATTCAATGTTACTGTTGAAGTGTGGAGTAAGGCAGTTACATTTTCCATTTAAAGGGATTTTCCAGGGATTTTCTTTCTTGTCCCGAATTGAAAGTGGAAATGTTACAGTACTTGGAACAGTATTTAGAAGTTTACTTCACTGATTTGAGCAGCTTTGAGTTTTTGCAATTGTGTTGGTGCATGAAAAGATCAAATGATGGTTTACTTAAACTCGATACAACATCATTCTGGCTTTAAATGAGGCACATCATTCTGTGCCTCATTTAGGAATATTTTCATCTTATTATTTTAAGGGGCTTGAAAAGTAAAAGATAGTTTAGATGGAAAGCATAATAAAAAAATCAAGGTTATTTTAAGATAATTACTTTTCATGAGATCAAAACCAGAAAAACACTGGTATAATGTGTATACAAATGTACGCGGGGATTATTAAACCGGTCACATTTTCAATATCCACATGCAGTTTCATTCTCATTTCATCTTTGTTTTATGAGTCTTTGTATCTGTGGAAAGGGTTTTGTGATTGGGGAGGGGATATCAGACCATCTGTCTTCTTCTTCTGCTGTTTATCGGTTATGTGCTGTACCTACCGGCGGTGGTGGGCTGTGTCCGTGAGTGTGGCGGGGTGCGGAGGGGCGACGTGCCCCGGGGGAGGGGGCTCGGACTGGGGCTGTTGGGACTGTGCTGCTGCCTCAAGAAGGGGCTGTCCAAACGGCCTGGTGGTCGTGGCGACAAACAGCCACAAAAACCCCGGACAGCGAAGATTCAACACAGACAAGTAACAAAAACACGGAGCGACGCCGGGAACAGAGAGATGTGGGGAAGATTGACAGGACAGGAAGACAAGACAGACAAAAAAGCAAGAAAGACAGCGAGAGTAGAAGAAGAGAGAGTCGAGTAAAAAGCAGAAAGGATTGTTGGAAAGGCAGAGTCCCGTGAATACCCATGGATAAGAAAGAGAAATATAGACGAGGAAAATGTGGATAAAAAGAGAGTGGAGGAGTGGTTGATAAATAAAAGAAGTGGGTGAAATAAATGATAGGGAATGGGGATGGTGAACACAAATGCGGAGTGGAGAGGTAGAGAAATCCCTCAAGGAAAAAA
Source organism: Pseudochaenichthys georgianus (assembly GCF_902827115.2). Lineage (NCBI taxonomy): Eukaryota > Metazoa > Chordata > Actinopteri > Perciformes > Channichthyidae > Pseudochaenichthys > Pseudochaenichthys georgianus. The sequence goes on along the minus strand of NC_047516.1, from coordinate 5,930,969 downwards.
AAGAAAGAGAGAAAGAAAGAGAAGACGTTAGTGTGGCTTTATTCAAACCGACTGCAGACAGTATACAGTTACGCAGAAATCGAGTTTAAATTCCATTCCTGATTATTTAAACCAGCAAATTCATTATGTCAAGAAAAAAGGAGATAACTTTGTGTCTGTCTTTAGAAACTGAATGCTTGGTGTTTGAAAGAAGTGAATCTCCTGCTTATACATGTATGCATGAAAATAACAAAAATATATTGACTTGGATTTAGTTTGTTGCAATATTATGACTTTATGATAAATGGGCAAACCCTATTGCATAATATTTAGTTTCACTGCTAGTGAAATGATACTGAACAATATATATAGGTGTTCTTGGGCTTTTACCATCTTATCTTCGATTGAACATCAGATCTAACATATTAACTATGACTCAAAAAACAAATGTAATTGTATTTATCCCCCCGCAAAAATGGGAAGAAAGTAGACCAAAGCCTCCACAAATCAGGAAGAAGTGGGCGTATTAAAACATCTAATTACAACTACAATTATTGTATTGTTATTTACCTTAAAATACATTTATGAGGAATATGCCCTTGCATATGAAACTGTAAAAGCGTGGGCAATATATATAATATCATAAAAGTGAAATGACATCGTTGCCACTGAGATGTTGTCTCTGTTTGAAGCAGGGTCATGCAAACACTAAAGCTGCACGCAAACCACATGGAACAAATTAACTCAAAAGTCAAATCACATTAAAGAAGTTCAAGTGTGTCACAAGGCTCAACAACAGCATCCATCAAACTGTGAGAAGAGATGATGGATTTAAACTCGTCTCTTCAATGTTGGGATACCACATGTTACATTTAAACTCTTTCCTCCTTGTCATTAGTTTTTCTTTCAAACCTTTTTTGTGGCAAATGTGCATATCTTAAAATAAAAGTAAAGGTCTGGCCGGATGGGATAGTGGTGGTCTAATGGATGGGCTGAAGATCGGAAGGTTGTGAGTTCAAATCCTGCCAGGAACACCACCGCTAGTGTGCCCTTGAGTAAGGCACTTAGTCCTTAGTTACTCCTGTAATTGGTCATTATAAGTCCCTTTGGATAAAAGCGTCAGCGAAATGAAATGTAATATCGGAAGGAAGTCGCAGCTGAGGTGATTTTGACATGTGATAATCCAAACGTCATGAACCCTCACACCCACTGCCTCCCCCTTCAGGTGTGTTATCAAACTAATGTAGTACAAAGTAAAAAGAATCCCTCTTAAGTGGATTAAAAGTATAAATTAGCATTAAATGGAAATAGTCAAGTACATTTTTACATAACTGTACGACAGTATTTGAATAAATGAATACGTGATCTTGTAGGCAGGCGTTTACGTATCTTACCGTCTAAATTTAAGAGTAGAAAAATAATAATCTTGTCTTAAAAAACCCTTACAGAAAAGATTATTTTCATTAGACTGGCATATTAAAAAAACGTTATAATATATAAGAGATATAAGCACATCTTTCATTCTTTTAAGGTTTTAAAAAAGTTGATCATTGTTGTTTTCGGCTGGTTTCACAATAATATTTAATACAGCATAATGGATAACAGCCCAAGACTTATAGAGTACAGTTAGTTTCCCTTCTTTTCCCTTTCGACTCGTTCACCCCCGTTTAACCATTGAACAATATTGGATTCTGGTAATACTGCAAATGTTTTTATTGTTCCAGTTTAAACCAAAATAGATTGAACCTAGGAGATCATTTGTTAGGTGAGTTTTGGTGCTTACCGCTCCTGTGGACGGAGACGGGTGAGGTGTCGACGCTGATGGTCATGGCTCTCTCCTTCTGCTTGAAAAACTCCCGAGGGTTTCCCGAGCGCTGAGCGATGATGGCCTTTGCCTCCTGGAAACACACATTATATGATACACACAATATTCAGCAATCTGGACTACAGTGTTCCCTGTTCCATTGATGTCAAGCCAAATCCTGCAGGAAAGTTCAATATCTTTACTCAGAATTTTCAAATAAGGGTAAAGTTACTCCACAAAATGAAAGAGCCACTTTTGACTCACCTCCGCCTCAGTCTCCTTCTTGTCCAGGTTGAGGTCATCGAGGCTCGCTTTTGCTGCCTGCAGAGAAGAGGAACACACATGAAGGTTTCAAGAACAATCTAGGAAAGCTGTCATTGCAGTTGTTGCCTGTAATGAGCAGATGAGCTTCCTGTATTGTAGCTGCATTTTTGGTTTGATAAAAAAGGTCTGATAGTGCTGCCTGAAAACTGCCTGACCCCTGCTGCTTTCTTCCCCTCTTCCATAAGTTACAAAGCCTAAAGTTCCCACGGTCCATGAACTCAACACAAGGACAGATATTAAGATGTTCATATGATTAGCCAAAATATATATTGTTTCCTTCTTTTTTTTTTCAAAGTCAAGGTCAACTTTATTGTCAATCTTTCAGTTTGTGTGTACAGACAGAGAGATCGAAATACCGTTTCCCACAATCCCGAATACAAAAAAAAACAAATATATATAAAAATATATAAAAATATGTATATACCTATATACAGGGGTGCACATAACTTTCTCAGTGAGTTACTCAAATGAGTACCAGGAGACAATGTTTGGTACTCAGGGCTGCCTGTGCAAAGTTATGTGTTCAGCCCCTCTGTTTCTCGAATGTCGATGGGAGGGGTGGGGGTGGGCGCTAGTGGAGCACGCGTGTGGAACTCGCGCCGGAAGTTGTGGCACAATTCCGTTGCACACACCGACGTTAACAGCAGCCCGTCTGTGCACACGGCGACCGGCTTTGTCGTCCAGCGATCGACGCGCCTTCTGGAAATGCTTCACAAGTCCGCCGGTACGCAAAAACGCTTAGTGAGACAATTGACGGTACGCATTTCAGATGTTTGCCGTACCTGCGTACCAGTTATGTGCACCCCTGCCTATATATACACAAACAGACACATGTATACATATGCACACATTAAGACATAAATAAAAGCACAACAATCAATATATACAAAATAACAGCCACTTCAATTTCTTGGGGAAATGTACATTAGTGCAAGAATATCAGAGCTGTGCAACAAGCCAGCAAGCAGCTGATGCAAGATGAGGAAAATAAACCACACACACTCACTGTCAGAGTATAATCAAACAAACCCACTGTCTGACGAAAAGATTACATGTTTGTGTCGCAGAGTGATTAGAACCAGAAGTGTGTACAATGGTTCTTTTTGGAGAGGAAGTGATGCTCTGATGGGCAAAGTGTGAATAAGCTCAGGATAAAGTAAATGCAGTCGTGTGGTAAAACAGAAGGGTATATTACTGTAAAAAAGTTGGATGAGCAAGATATCCTGTAATGTCACAATTATACAGTTTTTTCAACACTGACTTTGTCTGATATTGATTGCAGTTTTTGTCCCAGATGTAAAGACACAGGAACGTACCATGGCTGCCTGGCTCTGCAACCTCTCTTTGGCCTCTTCCTCCTCCAGCAGCTTCTTCCTGTTCTCAGATAAAAACACACAGATTAGAAAATACTTTACACTCTCCTGACACCTCGAAATTACCCGATATTTAAATACCAGAACCAGGGTCTTGTTTCCCTACGATCAATCTGGGAAGCTTTATGGTGCTAAACGTGATTTTTAAAACAATTTAAAGTCCTTTTGCATATTTTTTTTATGAGCATGCAAGACTTCTGCAGGACTGTGGTGGAAAAAGAATTCAGATTATTTACTTCAGTAAAAATACTAATTCCACACAGTAAATATACAAATGTTCATGTCAAAGTACTGCATCAATAATGATAAGTGATTCATCAAATATTTGAAAGCAAAGCAGCAAATCTTCACATTTAAGAAGCTGGAACTGTGAAATATTATTTAGAATTTCTGTCTCATGGTTTTAGTGACCAAATTATAATGTTGGATGGTTAAATCTATACCAAATAATCATATTTGAAAACATTTTCCCTGTGCAATAATCTGAATTTGAAAAGTAGCAAGTCAATCAATCTGTAAAATAAATAAAGTGGAGTAATATGTACACAATTGGCCTCGAAAATGTAGTAGAGTAGAAGTATTAGGTTGTAAAAAGCGAAAATTCTGCAGGACTTTTTTAAACAAATTACCACACACAACCGTTATTGAGCCATTTGCAAATTGTTAAATGAAGTAGCACTTGTCCTATGCAGTGTCACTCCTGAAATAGATGTTCTCAGGGAGAGTAGTTGTGTTCCTCACCGGTGCTCCTCGATCTGCTGCTCCCTCTCACGGTATCTCAGCTCTCGGCTCTCCTGCTCTTTCCTCTCCAGCTCCATTCGCTCCTCGTCAAAACGCTGCCTCTCCTCTGCTACCTTCTTCTTCTCCTCCTCCTTCCTCACCTCCTCATCGCGCTGGAGAGCAAACACAGACAAGGAGATGACTTTACATTTGATTTGGCTGATGCTTTTATACAAAGCAACTTACAATAAGTGCAAGATTCAAACTCCGAACCACAAAGAGAGATGTATTCACTTCAAGCAAGGCATACTGTTGGAAGTGCTGGTGAATTAGTTGCAAGGCCTGAATTCATTTCAATGCTTTTATTTTAGAATCTAATTACCAAGGTACAAACCAAACAGATGGGTTTTCAATTTGCGATGGAAGTTATGCAGATTTTTTGCTGCCCTGATATCAATTGCGATCTCATTCCACCATTTAGGAGCCAGGGTAGCAAACAGGCGTGTTTTTGAGGGGTCCCACTCGATATTAGTGGTCTCGTTAAGCCAATCTAGTCTGTTGATGTCTTTATTTACAATTTATTAAATCTATATTTAACTATATATGCCTAAACCCCGCACCTTATATGCGTAGTCTTCTAAATATGCACCGTATACAAATAAATACAGCATTGTTCTGTTATGTGAGTTCATTGAAAACTCACGCTCTTTGCACTTCCTGGTTGGACGCAAGCTGCATTTCGCTGTACTCTGTGCTTTGACAATAAAGTTGAATCAAATAATCTAATCTAGGTGTCTTGTTTTGTCAACAGCAAAAATGTTCAGAATTTGGTATTTGATTACTTTAGTTGTGGTGCTGGACCTATGTGTTTGATATGTACACTTTCTGACGCTGTGAAGTTCAGATGCAGGAAACGCCCTGCAGCCCAACAACAACGCTGTCCTTTCATATTTAGTCTGAACATGCTGAAGGCAGCACAGCTGGAGGACGTAGCAGTGTTTGACTGTTCTTCACTTCTACGATACTCCCAACACAGTCATCGGCTTTATGGAAGAGTGAGACGAAGAAAACGGATACCACTCTCCTCTTCATGAGAGTGATATCAGAAGTTTTCTTCTTCAATAATCAATGCTAACCAGAGGTGGGAAGTAACTAAGTACAACTACTCAGGTAATGTACTTAAGTACAATTTTGAGAGACTTATACTTTACTTGAGTATTTCCCTTTTATGCTACTTTGTACTAAAAGTACAAAGTAGCATAAAACAAAGTAGCATAGTACAACACTACAATTCAGAGTTAAATAGTCTACTTTTACTCAACTACATGTATTTATTGTATTTAGTTACTTTACAGAGATTAGGGTTGATGGGCAAAATGAAAAAGCAAACCGTCAGTTATTCACATCCATCAGTATATAGGCCTTTGGATTTGTACTAAAGCCGAGTGCACATAGGTTTTCTTGTGAAATGATGTAAGATTATTACCAACACCCTTAGTTTGACCTCTAAATAAAGTGAGTGCAATTTTCACAACTGATAGAAATTATTTTAATATTTTTTTCACTTTAGCTTTTTCCCCCAATGAATCATTTTCTAGTCACTCCCCTTGTCTCCCCATGCTTTATTCCCTTCCCTCCATCTTTCCTCTTCTTCTTCCATCTTGAATCCATCTCAATATTCACGTGTCACTTCCTGCTTCTTTCCTCTTGCACACTTACCTTGGCTTGCTCCCAGAACTCCTCCCTATTGATCTTCTTCATCTCCACCTCTGCATTAGTCTTCTCGTACACTGTGCCCTGCGTCGGGGGGGACGTGAAGACAGAGGATCAGTTTCAGAAATCACAGCAGGGGAACAGTGTGTGTCAACGCTGAAGTATGTCAATTTCTATATCTATATGAATTGCTCAGCATGAACTGTCTGCTTTTAAATTAACGCTTCATTCCATAAATCAGCTCGCTGCGTCATTAGGTACAAATACACCTTGCTCTAGTTGATCTCTTTTCTGTCTGTTGCACAACATTTAACATTTCATTGAGGATCCCAAAGTATGCAAACACATTCAATATGTTAGGTAGTAGGGCTGTGCAATCAATCGTATTTTAATCGCGATTACGATTATGGCTTGCGACGATTATGAAAACAGCATAATTGACAAAATACGATTATTTTGCTGGGTGCGCGTTCGCCCCTCCCTAAAAGCCCACTCGGCCACGTGGGAGTGACATGTGTTGTGAGTGTTCAGCGCGAGCGAAGATGTCAGAACAAGAGCAGCAACAAAGAAGGGTAAAACTATTTCCACTATTTGCAAGTACTTTGTCATTAAATTTCACATCGCTAAAGATATGTGCCCAGTTAGCACTGTTAGCAACCAGGGCTTCAAGCAACTTGTCAACACGTTGGACAAGCATTACGCGATGCCGTTTCGGTATTATTTCAGCAGGTCTGCGCTGCCTGCACTATATGACAAATGCCGTGGGGAAGTTGAGAGAGATGTGGCTTCAGCTGACTACTTTGCTACCACAACAGACCTATGGTCTAGCCCAGGGGTGCCCAACCAGTCGATCGCGAGATGTGTCTAAAAATAGAACAACAATATTCTGTTTTATCGTTAATGTCCTGTAACATAATCTTCCTGTGCCAGAATAATGCACTTGAACGCATCAAAGCTTTGTGATTGGCCGGCGTCACCCCATGTGTCGGGGCGTGGCTGAGGGTCTTCAGTACAGGTGGCTTGTCACCTGCCTGCGCTCATCTCTGAAACCAGAACATGTAAACAGGCTGGTGTTACTTGCAAAAAATCTTTAAGAGATGACATGAGCAGCCCTACCAGCATTTGCCATGGTGGCCTAAACATTTTTATTTGGTCTTAAATTGTAGTTCAACATTTATTTCCTGTTACTTCTGGACCATGACGGTTGGCCAGCCTTCAACGTTTAACTGAGTGGAATAATGAATATGTTTTACCAACATGTTGGCTATATGTTAAGGGGTTTTCAGTAGGTTGTGACAGTGCACTGCAACATATTTGATTTAATTTATTTTGGTCTAATTTATTTTTATTTATCATATTAATAATATATGTTTAGTATGGTTTTGGAAGTGCGCTCCAACATATTTGTTGATCTTGTTTATTGGTAAAATATTATTTGTTTTAAAGTTCAATGAATAATCGTCAAAATAATCGTGATATCAATTATTGACCCAAATAATCGTGATTATGATTTTTGCCATAATCGCACAGCCCTATTAGGTAGTATTTGGGTGAAATGTGTTGTTTAATTTGATGGTGGTGATTGAATGGTTTTGCATAACTTGGGAACAATAGGTTAGAATAAATATAATGCAGTAAAGAAAAAAAATGTATCTGTTACAATGCTAAACCTACTGAACTTAATAGGGCAAGGGCGTAATCATTTGGTGAAAATATTGAATACAGATATCTCCAAGTTGCCATTTGAAGCAAAGATTATTTAATAATTCTTCACATTTTTGGTTTAGCACTTTGAATTTCGAAGTGTTTACTAATAACTTCCTATGTTTGTGAGTCTTCCCTCTCCATACCACGTCTTTGTTGTCCTCCTCTCGGGTCTTCAGGCGGCTCAGGACGGGACTCGCCACCACCGCCGTCCCATTGGTCAGCCTCTGCCCGATGGCCGACGGCTCGATGTCCTCCAGACTGCTGGCGTTCACAGTCAACTCCACCCCCTGGACAGAGAGATCACATTTCATTCATGAGTAAGATAAGATGGACCTTTATTATTGAGATTCAGGTGTTTTAGCAGAAACAGAAAAAGAGAGAAACATGAGAATACACAAGGATAATAACATCGAAATCTATTTAAGGAAGTGGTGGCCTAGTATGAGGTATTATAATAAGGCATAGCAAAGTGAACACATTGTAAACATCTAATTGGACACTTAGATCTTAAATCTTCCCTCACCTCTCTGAATGTCTTATACTTTTGTGTTGATAATTATTCATTTATATTGTATTTTTAGATACATTTTTATGTTACAACAGTATTATATACATGTTTTTCATTCAGTGCTTTGATCTAATTATGGTCATTTTACTTAGGCCATTAAATTAACTAATAAACTTGAATTTCATGTCTTGGTCTTATTTAATGCAAATGGCTTACTTGATTTTAGCACATTACATTTTTCATACATTTAATATGAACTAATGTGTTTTATTATGTATTGTTCAATCATATGGCACAATAAAGTAGTGTATAGAAGTGTCAGTAAATACAGCTGGGTGCATGTACTATCCTAGAAAAAGCCCCATTTTAAGTCGAGGCTGTGTGGGAGCAAGAACTGCCTGCCACTTAAAATAATGACACACACACACACACACACACACACACACACACACACACGCTAATTACATCCTCCCACAGATTTACTGTGCTGTAGAGCGTTGATTTAAAAAAAAAAAAAAGGTATATAAACATTCTTTATGTGATAATAAAATAAATGCTAAAGCAGATTACTTTAAAAAACGTCAGGATCTCACCTGTAAGAAGTTTGCGATGGTGGCCACGTGGCTGGCACAGGCACACTTCCTGGCATCCGCCACGTCATCTCCGACCTTAAAATGTAAAGAGAGAGCATGACCTTAAGAAAATGCAAAAGAAGTTCAACAGCACCGGTACCATCACAGTGACGAGTTTCATTGCCTCTTTGTCTGCCAAGTGTTTAAAGGACATTCTTTCTCTTTATCCTGTTGTCATTAATAATAATAAATGATATTTATATAGCGCCTTTCAAGGGACCCAAGGTCGCTGTACATGGTACATTAGAGCCTTTAGTTCAGCTTTGGTCATGTTCACTTAATGAAACAGTTTATTATTATAATAGGCTGGATGTAATTCAGTAATCATGGCTCATTCAGACCAATTCAATACAAATGCAGCGAGCAATAATTGCAGAGAGAGAGAAACGGCTTCATTTCCTGTGAATTGATGGCAATTTATCTCTCAATAGCAACATTTAACCACTTTATCCATCTGTGGGTGTGTCTGATAGAAGAGGAGAAAGCAAGAGAAGTAGCGTGATTGTGCTTGCCTGGTTTTTAAGACATTCTGGTACTGTGATATCTAACGGTGTATTGTCTGCTGCATTTGAAAAGTGAAAATGTCCACCTTTACGCGGTTTGTTGCAGCTCTTTAGAGAATGTAAGTGCAGCAACAAATCATGCGAATAGGAAATACAATATTCTATCAGTAAAAAACATCAGAAACAGCACATCAATTTTCAAGTCTTGCCAGCATACTTGCCAACCCTCCCGATTTTCGCGGGAGACTCCCGATTTCATAGCCCTCTCCCGGTTTCCTCCCGGGGTCATATTTCTCCCGCATTTCTCTTGATTTCTGACAAAATCAGATTGACTCAGGACTGTATCCACTCGGACTTTGATACAGCTACACCATTGTTTGGTTTCCATGGTAGCACGTCTCTTTAGGAGCGTCCAGCCCACACATATGCCCCATCAAGGGTGGTGCAACATCCTTGGGCAGTGCACTTACAACTACAATGCATGTTAATGTTGATATAATACAGCTCCGGCGATCCACTAACACCTCCCCCCGCGGTGGCTCTGGATATTCTCCCGATTTCTGAGGTCTCAAGGTTGGCAAGTATGCTAGCCAGTAAAGCTAATTAGGACGTTAACGTTGCAAAATTGTAGTATAAAATCGTAAATTATAGGATACTTGGGTGGCTGGAGATAAAGAAATTACTACTATTAATTTTAATAAAAACATTGCTATTACTATTACAGGGTCAACTAATTTCCAGCTTGTTTTTCACTTAGAATATATTAAAGTTTGATTCCCCTGAACCACACAGTCTCATCACCACAGCTTTTTGCTATGCTGCTAACGACCACACAGATCAGTGAATAATAATGTTCAACTTGTGGTTAAAGTGTGTTACAAATAGAAAGTGCTCCGTGGTTGAAGTGGACACTTAACTTCATCACGGATGCACAAATTTAATTTCCGATCAGAGAGAAGTGTGAGTCATCTTTGACCCATGCTGAATTAACCGTATGATGCAAACAAATCCCCTTAGGAAATACAGCCTCAACAAGTTGTAACAAAATCACCGGCACCTGTTGTTTTGCAGGGTCAAGACTTAACAAGTGTACAGCCATGTCAATTCGTTTTATCAAGATACAAATATCACACTTTGTGGCTTTACAGTCTTTATAACATATGACCCTCTGACCTGAGACCCTCTATATTGATCAGTAAAAACTCAAAATCATCAGAAACAGCAGGAGAGCAGGGATCCTAAAAAACACATAAAAACAGCAGCTATATGATGACAAATATGTTGTAAACTAAATATATTCTTCACAATAATAAACACTGGGGTTACAGTAACATTGAATCACCTCTGACTATAATGCAGACCAATACAACACCATCACTAACTATGACCTTACTGCTAAAACATATCAAAGAATAAAGACCTCTCTGACGGTGGCAACAAAAAACCTAATAATTATAGGCATCAATACAAAATAAATGTTGTAATAGATTGCATTAGATGACACTGTACTACTACAACTAATACTACTAAAAACAGTTGGGTAAAAAGAGTAATCTAATGAGTTTCGATGTAGTAAAGACAATCTGGATTTAGTTCATACCCGTCGTTGACATGGTGTTTCTAAAGAAAAACAGGTAATTAAAAACATGCCGTGATCCTTAATGACTCCAATATTTGCCTCTAATATGACATTCTGGTGTGTGTGTGTGTGTGTGTGTGTGTGTGTGTGTGTGTGTGTGTGTGTGTGTGTGTGTGTGTGTGTGTGTGTGTGTGTGTGTGTGTGTGTGTGTGTGTGTGTGTGTGTGTGTGTGTGTGTGTGTGTGTGGCCTGAGGTGTCTGGCGTTGCATCACTCCCCCCCCCCGACCCGGGACTCACCCAGTTGATGAGGATGTATCGTGGCAAGGCGGCGGCGGGCTCCTTCAGGCTGCAGAAGCCGTACATCACCCGGGCGCTGTCGAAGGTCAGCGTGATCCCTGCCAGCCCGCCTCCTGCAGAACAGAGCACAAACGGCATCAGTCCTGCACTACTAGGTTTCATAATGCATGAGGAATTTTATTTATGCACCTGCTTTTAATTCAACTATTAATATCTCACACTGCACTGCAACTTTTATTCATGTGTTTTATACCTGTATTATTCTACATTAGCTTTATGTTTATTTTATTCTCTTTGCATTTTAATTACTGTTTTTAAAATACCATTTAATAATGTTATTCCGCTGCACTATTTCCTAATGCCCTTAATGTTTTTCATTTTTGTAAAGCACTTTGAATTGCCTTGTGTTTAAAGTTCCTACAGTATATAAATAAACTTGACTTACCCATACTTAACCATTAAATGGGCAATCAAATATAAATACACATATCAAATTAGTTGTTAGCTTTTTTCGACATTACACATCAGTGATGTCGTCTATTTATTTATTGTTTGGTATAACAATGTTGTGGTATTTTAATTCTTGCTTTTAGGATGCCTATCACCATCTGGCAAAGGGACTATCGGTAAAAACTAGCCTTTTGGCTAATTCGAGTACTTTTACATGTTTTTAATATGTTGATTAATGTACACAGTCCCTTGTTTTAAATAAATCAATTCAATTCACCCATACTACACATTAATACACCCTATCACACCTTTATTACACCACTGTCATAAGACCCATATTACACCCATGTAATAACATCCATATAACATCTTAATTACACTGTTACTATACCCATATTACACTGTTATTACATCCCTATTACACCCATATTAAACTGTTTTTATACGAGTTATCCTATATAAATGATATTATTCAATCATTTGACTTAGACAGAGGCCATACTTTTACATTCTTCTGTGAAAACTCCTGACCTAAGGTAGTATGTTGAATGCTTGACCTTCACTTATATTGTGAATAATGTGTTTTACATATTTGGATTGCTACTTTCACTAAAGGAGAGGATCTAAATACATTTCCCCCCACTGTCTGCAGAGGAGCATCGTGTTGCAGGCTGCTAGTTGTTTGCCTCAGAGTATGATCCTGATCCCTGTATCTATCTGTGTAGCTGTCAGAGCACACATACAAACACACAAACATGACTCTGGTCTCCTCTGATCTGAGGAGGCAGATAGATTTCCTCTGAGGTTTACAGCGCGGATAAACCGGTGCGTTTCCTCTGAAATATTCACACGAGGCGAACTGAGGCCGCAGCTGGCAGAAGTGCCTCTTTATCCTGCAGCTCTCTAGCATTAGTGATGCAGACACTTCACTGTAGTAGCACAGTTTATTCCTCTCATGTGATCAGTTCATATTCAGGAATCTGCGTTGATGATTGCATGAGACTCACAGAATAAGCTGTGCTTTTAATCAAAAGTGCATTAAGTAAAACCACGATGTTAGGGAAATAATTGTCCTAGACTCCTAGATATGACGTACAGGACCAACCCTGACGTCTGTTTATCTCCTAGGACATAGGCTGCTTCAGCCATAATGTTATTGTTCCCATTCTGTGACCGGGCGACACTAGGTCACAGATGGTCTGTTGTTGTGGGTGCACTGGGACACTTCCTTCTTTGTTGTTTGTGGACTCCAAGGTATGACATCCTCGAGGCCATAAGTGACGGACGCAAGTGACTCAGTGTGCCCAACTGTTTAAACTATCTTATCAAGATATGTTGATTACTCTGTGAAACCAGTTCAATGGGCTGACGAGAGAGAGGCGCTGCAGAATTGACGTGGCAACCACCCGTGCCGTCAGACCGTGACTGCTGTGACTTGTGATGTGAACTCTCCGGCCGTAACTCCAAATAAATCATCAGTGTTTGACATCGAAGCTCCTGCTCTCCCGTGTCTCCTTCCTGAGTCGGTGACTCCCACTGCATTGCTGCACAGAAGTTTCCCTTACACACGAGACACGTCCAGCTCTTGAATAACATCTACCACATGTTTTAATATATCTAAGGCGAGACCAAACCAACCATATCTTACATACGGGCTTTGGAGCCATTTGCTGTGCCAAAGCGATATAAATACATTGTTTAATTACAAACAAAGCTCCATTGAAGTTATATATATAAACATTATAGTATGATTCAACTGGCTAGGAGACTCCTATGGTTTTGTGCTAAGAATAAATACGGAGATCATAAATAGAAAACTCCACATGTGGGGAAAATCCCGAACATGTGTATATTATTTACTCATTTAGACATACCATTATGCAATGATATCATGAAAGGGAGGAAGAAGAAGGAGCCTTTCATGCTGTATGTGTGTTTATCAAATATGGAGTAGTCTCATTAAGCTGTAATGATCATGCAGCGCATCATTAACTGCTGTAATGAACCCCGCGCTCTGATGGCTCAGTAACAATCAGGAGAACAAAGATCGTTTCCCCCAAAGCAGCAGCAGACCCTGCAGAGCTCATCAAAAGTTACAACCGCAGGTCTGCAGCAGCAAATTACAGCCGCGCCACACATGGTGTTAACATGCTTATCCACAGCCATGTTCATGAAGACACACAAAGAAAGAGAACAGCCAGATGTGTCATTTGGGAGAGATGAAACTAATGGACTGGATTGATGATAAAACATTTAAAACGTACCTCCTGATGATGCCAATTTCAAATCATCGCTTTCATCCTCATATGTGTACAAGGCCCTGTTAGAAAGAGAGGGAGAGGATGTGTGAAAAAACAAGACAAAGTTTCCCCTTCAGAAACAATACAGTATAATTTGGCATGCGTTTTTATAAAGGACTAAAACATATGTATGTATTCATTGATTTAACTGCAATGCATTTTTCAATAGGCCTGAAAGAATTAGTCCAACAATGGATAATCAATTTAGCGATGCTTCAAGCAACAATACTTGAATTCAACCGTCATTGCAGTAGCCAAGCACTAACATTAGCATGCTAATATGCTAACTTCACAATAGAACACAATTTGTTTGTGATTATAGTGTTTACGATGTTCACAATAACAGTATGGCGTGTACATTTAGAATGCTAAAGCAAACAACATAGTACATTGTATAACTGCAAAACATCAGCATGTTAGAGGCCAATATTAGCATTTAGCTAAAGCCCCAATGTGCCCAGAAACATCTCAGGGAGCAGATAGCATGTAGATTCTTGTTTTCACATAATACAAATGTAGTAAGCAGACACTTTCGCCCAAAGTGCATTTTAACCACTACTATCTATGACCAAGAGGTAGGAGTTAACAACAAGTGTAAGTGCATCCCTCTGAGTGCAACAGAACAGGAGTGTGGAGTGCTTTCCTGTTTATAAGGAGCCATCTCTTCTACTGTATATCAAAAGGTATTTCAGGCTCATATTTGCAATGTGTGAATTAGCATTTCCTGTAAACACTGCGCTGCTAGTACTCACAACACAACCATGCTAATATCTAATAAACATTAGAAAACAAAACAGATGCTTCTTGGTGAAGATGGCCAAGAAAACAGAGGTCAACAGAACAAGTGACTCCCATCGTCACCAGACACAAGTGTTACCCTCTTTAGGAAGACTAATGGCGCGTTTCCACTGCAGCCCTCGCTCGGTTTGGTTAGGCCTTATTATGCCCGGCTCACTTTAATGCTGCGTTTCCATTACAGTTTAGGAACTGGGGCAGTAACTATAGTAACACAGTGTAGGCGGAGCCGTGACGTCATCTTCAATGAGCGCCCCAAAAAACAACACAGCCATTAGCTCTTAGCACTCAGAGCTCACAGCTCTTCATATCTGTTCAGAAACTAGACAAAAGTTAAACAAGTACAAACCACAGACTGCCTGTGTCATGGTGAATACAGTCGCTGCTTTATTTATGTCTGTATAGGCCGTTGCTGTGAGTGTGGACGGTCGGAGCATATACAACGTTAGCTTAGCCAAGCTACATTTAGAAAACACGCATTTTAAAAGGGTTTTTCGCCTGCCGTCTGTCTGCAGACTTGTCAAAGCATTAATTCATGGTTTTTACTAACCGGTATCAGTATGTTGTTACTTCGGCATCATTTTGAAACGTGTATTACAATTAAATCACGGTCAAATATGTTCATCTTGTTGTAGTTGTAGCCCCCTTGCCAGCGATCCTCTCTCTAGTTTAGCATACTCAGCCCGACTCAGCCTGGTTGTTCCTGGCCCTAGAACCACGATTTAGTCGGGCCAGAAAAAAGGTGAAAAAGTAGCCCCGGGCCAAAACTAGGCCAAGTGGAAACGCAACCAAAACGGGGCCCGCACGGCTCGGCACGCTTAAAGCGAGCTACCCGCTGCAGTGGAAACGCGCCATAAGAGCTGTTTTATTTGCTCAACTGTGTGTGTGTAAAGCAGATTACAGAGTTTGATTAATGACTGTGGGAACTCTGTCTGTCTCTGTCTTGATAATACAAATGCACATCCTTAACAAACAGTTTCATACCACTTAGTGAGGACATTCATTGACATAATACACGCCCTATCTATCTAAAACTAATTCTACAACCAAGACTAAATGTCCTCACTTTCCGGTCTAAAGCTTCACACACATTACAAAGTCAAACACTGACACACTGTAACAAAATGTCTCTCTTAGTTTGACCTCTGTGGTCCTCTCTACTGATGTCTTTTTTCCAGACAAAAACTTTCCAACTGCCACAGTTTATAGCAGGCGCTATGTACTCACTGCATAATATAAAATAAATGACATGAATGCCCACACACCCCCATATGCATTCACACACACATTCACCCCTGACCTCCCAGGCTGAGGTTAGAATAAAGGTGACGGAGATTACAGTTTAGCTGTCATCTGCAGATTAAACGGTTTCCTGTGATGACCCTGATGTGGGATCTATTAACCTGCAGGTCAGAATGCATTTATTACAACTAAAGCTAGGTTTGTAGAAATAATATTCATATACATAATGTATTGCAAAGCTGGAAAAAAATCTCCAATACTAGTTTTTGTACTGAGGCCCAAATCTAAAGGGCGTATCATCTGTATGGTGGCCATTAAGGGACATCTCAAACTCAGCTCCATACTGTCAAACTTGTTTTAGCTTGTATCCGTCTAAATTCGACCTCGTCAGCTTCAACTATATTCAATATATCATTTCTAACATATATCTTTTTTTTCTTTTCTTAAAATAACCCCTCAATAGTTCAACATGTATCTTCCAAATGTACTTGGGTGTAGCATAAAGTAGCATAAAATGGAAACACTTGAGCAAACGTGCACTAACGTATAGAAAGAAAGCAAGCTAGTGAATTTCCACCACTGGTAGTGTATTTAGGTATAAGTGATTGACCATCTGGTACGTGAAGTGGAGTAAAAGAGGATTTAAAAGTGTCAGAACTTCCAGTTATTAAATACTGGGTCTGGATGGAGACAATGAGTTCATTGCTTGAAATAGATTTTTTCTCCATATGAAATGCATGCTGGGATTGAGGTTAGGGAAATTACCCTTTAATCTATTAGGGTTTCAACTGGAGATTATCAACTGGAGAGCAGTGCACTGTAGATTATTGAAGATTATATTTTTTAAACTGCAATAAAAACTATTCACCAAACTCATAATCAGCTCAAAAGCTCAATGATTGCATGCATGTATATCGATTTAAGTTTCATTTAAGTCTGAGTGCACTTTATATATTTGCATTGGATTATGCATTTCTTTAAACATCAGAAAAACAAATGAGAAAGTCTTGGTGATGGGGGTGGATTTAGGAAAAAATGTACCCTCAATCTGGGGGAAAACCCTGCAAGAACTGCATTGTGCATCAGATCACCACTTTTCTTTTAAGATTATTTTCATAAAAAATACCAAACCTTACAATTACAATTGAACAGTTGGAAGGGAATATACTATTTTCTGATTATCTACAAATTCAGTAAGGGTTTCTTAGTTTACCCATATGAAATACATAGGGGAAACATGACAAGTCAGATGTGAATTGTGATACTGAACCATTTTGCAATGATACAACATGAAAATATAAGGTTTGTAACATGTCAAACATCACTGTTAGTATGCATACAAAAATACCAAGTATATACATTTTTCGGAGTAACACTGGAATCTTAACAGCGTGATTTGTTTCTCACAGTGGCATCCACCATTGTAGTGTGAGAGGCGGGTATTACCAGTCCAGATGACCTCATGTGTGTTCAGCCTGAAGCTTTAGTCTGGCCAAGGTCTGATTTTCTGCTGACCTCATCCCCCCCCCCCCCACCCTGTCTGTTTCTGACGAGTCACTCTGTGTTTTTTCTCCCGCTCTCCTTGCCAAACTGCGCATTTCATCACCAAAATCTCCTTTTCCACTATCAGCTCCATTTCTCTATCATCAGTTTGATCATTTTCGGTCACAGGCAGCTGCTGTCAGCATAACAAAAGCAGTAAAAGCCTTCTGCACACTCTGTGCTCCAACTGGGAGACTGGCAACGTTACCATCTGATGAACAAAGTGAAGCATTTAGCAGATTCAGAGCCGGATATTTTTCTCATGAGTTAGTGGAGTCCAAAATATAGCTAAAAAGAAATTGAATATTGGTCATGGTATTTGTTTATATGCAGATTTTGTAATGTGAACATGCTACAGCTGTGATTGATGAAGTCAACAATTAGAGGCCCTAAATAGGGCTGCTCGATTATGGCAAAAATCATAATCTCGATTATTTGGGTCAATAATTGTAATTGTGATTATTAAATGCGATTATTCATTGACTTTGAAGACATCCATTTATTGAAAAAAAAATGTGAACAGTATGTTTTTAACAGTTGATTACCCTGAACTTTAAATATAATTCAACTGAAAAAAAAAAAAAAAAGTAACAATAATAATAAAAAGATAATCATTTTATTTCGATTACGTTGTTTTCGTAATCGTTGCAAGCCATGTTCGTAATCGCGATTAAAATACGATTAATTGAGCAGCCCTAGCCCTAAAGCTGATTTATGTATGTCATGTTACTCACCAAAAATCATGAGAAGCACTCTGACCATCAAACATGGAAAATATCTATATCTATGCTGACGACAGTGACTACTATTATTATAATTGACAGATAAAGTAGCAGCATCAACACAAAATCAGTAAAAAGCTTAAGGGTTGTTTATAGACAGAAAACAAAAAAGAGTATGTCAAGAAATAAGAACATGTAAAAAAGATAGATGAAAAAAAAAAAGGTTTGAGTGAAAGAGAGGGAGCGTGTTCGAGTCTCACTTGCTCACTAGATGCTCTATAAATAATTCTCTTTAAAGCAGACAGTTGTTTATTATTCATATAAAGCCCTCATGACCTATAAACAGCTGTGTGTGCGGGTGTGTGTGTGTGTGTGTGTGTGTGTGTGTGTGTGTGTGTGTGTGTGTGTGTGTGTGTGTGTGTGTGTGTGTGTGTGTGTGTGTGTGTGTGTGTGTAAGCACGTGCAGCTGTGTATGTAAGAGGAAGAGGAGAGGAAGTAAGACGAGAGCAAAAAAGAATGAGGATGAGGAGGACATTTAGGGAGAGTGAGGTAATGAAAGAAGAGATGGCACAAAGGGAAAATGGATGGAGAAGGAGAGGAAATTAGAATAAAAGGATAAGAGGAAGACAGAAAATTAGACAGAGAAGAGAGGAGGCAGGAAGGTTAAAAGTGGGCGGAAAGGAAGAACGAACAGCAGGCAGTGGGATGCAAGATTAGAGGAATATTGAAGAATTGAAGAGGACTCAATTAATCAAATAATCACAAAGGTAGCGGTCACAATCATTGAGCTCTTCTATTTATCACTATGACCTTAACAAGTTATCTTTTCTTGTAAAGGTAGCGAGGGAATTTGCAAGAAAAGTTCTCCTTTAGCATTGTCCAGAAAACAATACATTTCTTCTCAGCGATTTTGATCTAATTTGAGCACAACCTACACAGCCATTAACATCCCGCCTCGCTTCAGTGACGAGCTAACCAATCCAACACAGTCGATGTTTACAGACAAAATAAAGGGGTTTAATAAAGTGCACCAAAACAATATAATGTTAACTGTAATTCAAAAAGCCATTTAGCAACTGTAGGACGCTTTACTCCTTATCAATGGGAGCCAAAGAAGAAGTCATAACTAATTAATAAAGAGTGACCAATTATGTGGATTGATTGGTTTTATAAAATAAATATTACACTGTGGTTAATATCCTGTTTTCAACCATGCTTCAAACTAGGGGTGGGCGATATTGAAAAATATGTTATCACGATATTTTCAAGCAGTATCACGATAGACGATATATATCACCATATTTTTTAATGTCGGTTATTATGGTTATTTTTCAAGTTACTTAACAGAACAAGCACCTACAAGGTAACAGAAACTAAAACAAAAAGGAGTAACTGACCAAAATAGCATTTCAAGCTGGTTTTATTTCAGAAATGAATCCCTGAATGAACAAGTGAGCAGTGAACATCAATAAACATGAAAAGGAGGGTAAAACATAACTAAGTAAAACATAAAACATCAATGAGGAAAAGTCAGTGCCAAACAATTAAAATGTAAACTTTAGAGTAGACTTGAAGTGTAATAAAAGACTTTAGCATAACTGAAGGGACAAACATAAAACGCCACGGCGTCAGTTATGTCTTTCCACCGTTTGCTAGTCTTTTCATAAGGAGCCCCTTTCTGAAATGCCTGCCCTATGGTTGCTCGCTGCAAAGAAAGGGGGCGGGGACTTTGGGAGCGTGTCAAACAACTCGGACTGAACGCAAGCAGAGGTGCGCTGACATTATGAAATCGATCGGGCTTGATATATGGTGAAATTAAAATCAGTAGGTGAGGCTGGGGGAGCGGGAGGGGAAGAGGCTCTCCGTCCGCTGTCATAGCCCCCTGCGCCGCGCACGGAGAGCCTCTTCCCCTCCCGCTATTTTTTTTTTCTATTTTTTTTTTTCATTTTTTTTTTTTTTTTTTTATCACGATAGGACGATATCTCTGAAAAAGCATATCGTGGAGACCTAATATCGTCACGACGATATATATCGTCATATCGCCCACCCCTACTTCAAACCATGACTTTAACACAATTATAATTTCACTAAACCAATCAGGTTGTTTTTGTGCCTGAACAAATGATATTTCAACAGTGATGTGTAACAGCTTTTGGAGGCAAAGACCACATTTTGGCATCAGATCAGAAAAAGCTTGTTTGTGTTGTTGTGGAGTGCATGGAGACTCTTTGGAAGAGGGTGGGTACTTGTACTTTACTTCTGTATTTTCAAATTATCTTTATTCGTTAACTCCACTACCATTTTGTAGGAAAGTGTTGTACAAAAAGTACATTTATTTTACAGATTTAGTTACCAACTACATTGCAGATTTAGATAATTAATACAATATAAAAATCTACGTATACATTATTATATATTATATATGTTAAGCTACTCAGTAGTATATACAGTTATTCAAATAAACTCCAATAATGTAATATATATGTTGCTTAAAAGTCGCATTCTGCATTATGAGTATTTTTACTTTTGGTACTCTGGTATTAGTGATGCCAATACTTTTTTACTTTCACTCAAGTACATTTTGAATGCAGGACTTTTACTTGTATCTAGTATTTTTATACTATATTATTGCAACTTTACTAAAGTAAATCATCTGTACTTATTCCATCTCTGATCATGATCGTATCTTTAGAATCAGTTTTTTTTATTGTTTTTCTATTTTGCATTATCTATTAAGGTACTAGTGTAGTACTTTATATTTTAAAATGGAATATTACATAATAATAAATAAAGAGAGGCAGCCTTAAAGCATACACACATATAGCCCATGCATCTATGTATGCAGGTCACAGGGGCTCAGTGAAGGCTTCAGTGAGTATGAAAATGATGTGAATCACAAGCTGTCATCAACTCAACCCAACTGCTACACCTAGGGAAAATATAACATTTATAGCACAGTGTGTGCACACACACAGTGCACACTTTGCATGATGTGTTTAAACCAGGTGTGTGTGTGTCTGTTTTTGTGCATGTGTGTTAGAACGTGCATGCCATGCCCACGCTGCCTTTGATGTGAAAAAGAATCACTGAAGTGCATTCAACTGGAGGCGGAACAACCGCTTTCCTCTCTAATCTGCTATTTACTGTAGGAGGATGTGTGTGTGTGTGTGTGTGGTGTGTGTGTGTGTGTGTGTGCTGTGTGTGGTGTGTGTGTGTGTGGTGTGTGGTGTGGTGTGTGTGTGTGTGTGTGTGTGTGTGGTGTGTGTGTGTGTGTGTGTGTGTGTGTGTGTGTGTGTGTGTGTGTGTGTGTGTGTGTGTTATTTTAGTATCATGTTCAGGGTTAAAGATTTGTACATGATATGAAAATGTATTGTTCATTTATTAAAGTAAGGCAGAGCTTGATATAATACGCCTCCTACAAAGTGTTATACTCAAAGTGTAGAACTAACATACAGCCGGAAAGTGACGGGGACACGCTTCGTGGGGAAAATCTAAATGATTGTAATTTCATGTCCTTAAATGTGTGGAGTCTGGACTTAATCATCCTCTCATTGAATCTTCAAATGGCAATTTTGAAGAATGACTTTACCTTTCCTCCTCCTATTTTTCCCTTCTGTATGTCTCCACACACACACACAAACACACACACACACACACACACACCACACACAACACACACACACAAACACACACACACACACACACACACACACACACACAACACACACACACACACACACACACACACACCACACACACACACACACACACACACACACACACACACACACACACACACACACACACACACACACCACACACAAAGGTGGATGTTTTATTATCCACAGGAGTCAACAGGAAGAAGCTACAGAGAGTTATTTTAAGATGAAAGCTGATCCACATTGTCAGCCTTAAAAAATCACAAATTCTAACTACTAACAGAGCTGATTTTAAAATACCAGAGAGGATGAACAAACAGCATCTGGGAGGAGGAAACTGTGAATGTCATTTACAGGAACAGGACGACTCGGGTACTGAATAAACACTTCTGTGACAGTCTCAACAAACACAGGACAACATAACACAACACCTAAAACGTCAATTCCCCCAACCTGGAGTCAGGAACTGGAAAGAAAATCAGTTCTGAGCAAACATCTAATCTTCATATTTGTCTAATTTGTATTATTTTGTTATAATATGTAGGATCAGCAGTACATATCATGGCTTGAGGGCTGTTGAATAAAAGAAAAAAGGAGGTTGCCAAGATAAACCCCCCCTATACACACACTCCACGGGGCATGTCACCATGGCAACCGTGCAGCATCCCCCATCGTTATCTCGGCAACAGCAGTTTGTGACCTGAGGGGAGCGAATAAACTTAACGCTGTTAAGATAGAGATGATGGGAAAGTGGAGGGTTTAGGGCAGCTGAAGGGCAAAACACACACACACACACACACACACACACACACACACACACACACACACACACACACACAGACCACACAGCATGAAGAGAGAGAGTGTGGGTGTGTGTGTGTGTGTGTGTGTGTGTGTGTGTGTGTGTGTGTGTGTGTGTGTGTGTGTGTGTGTGTGTGTGTGTGTGTGTGTGTGTGTGTGTGTGTGTGTTTGTGTGTGTGTGTGTGACGATGATCCAGCTGGATCCACTTAACCACTTCAAAAGGATCTGCAGACATGACCTCTGTCTCCTTCTGTCTTTCATACAGCAGGAAGTAAAACAAATATATTGCAGTATCAATTCAATCTTATCAAACAGAGCATGTTTGGGGCATAACATTGCAATAACTTAACATTTCAGCTCAAGAAATGATCTAAAATGTCGTAGTTGTTGTCTAACTGTCTATTCCTCTCCTCTGTAGCTTCACACAGACTGCAGATGGCGCTACTGATGTTTTCTGCAGCAGGGATTAAAAGTCAGTCAGGTAGGTCATGTCTTTTGCTGGTATTGCCCACAGAGAGGCGTGCTTGGGACTGGGTATTTTCTTTTTGCTAGAGTATAATCAATACAAAGGTTTCTGTTTCAACACTACTTTAAAAATATACAAGGTTTTCTGCAAAACCATTTTTCAACAAAAGGTCTTAAGTATTACATTTTGTCTCAACAAAAGCTACCATAGAAGGAAGCTTTCATTGTTTTGTTGATACATATAAAAGCTGCTTGTTCTTTGGCTATTTTACAGAGCTAGTAGACTGCAGGAAATAGCCACAGCCTAGAACTCTGAGTCCGCCAATGACAAAGTCACTCTACTTCTTACATTAGTTACCAATCCAACTCATAGTGATGACAATGGATTTCAAAATGGAAGTACGGTGGTAAAATTGAGTACAAACTCTCCCCTGACAAAGGTTAGCTGGTTTTAAGCAGTGTGTGTGGTGGCTGACATTATAGCTGTAGGCACCCCGTGAGATTGTGCTGTACTACAAACCAGTTTACTAGAATGACCTTTACACAAAAGAAAATAGAAGAGAACACTTTGAGTCTTGAAGCTCACCAGGTTGTTTCATGTACCAGAGAATAAACTGTTAGCATGGGAAGTGAGGATTTTCACAACTGCACCTATTTTCAAGGTGCATGAGGAAGACAAATACTCTAAAGAGGTACAACTTTGACGAGACTCAGTACTTGCAGTACCCCCAAAACGTTATAATTCCAGGGTTCGCCTAGGCAATGAAACTCAACCTTCCTGGCACTAATGATGTGATCACATGTCAGAGATTCCAAAGACAGGTGTAGTTTAGAATTACTTTTTAAATAATAAACTGAACTATGGAAAGAAAATAATTGATAGTATTTGACACTGGCTTTTAGTGCTCGGCAGTACTTCATCCATCCAACAGATACATTTTAGTCCAAGAACAACAAAAAAGGTAGCCCCAATCTGTGCTAGCATGCTACAAGCTAACAGAGCTTCTCGAATGTCTTCTGTTGAAGCAAACTGGGATTTTGGATGTTATAGCGTTGGATATCTAAAGGTTTTGTATGTCCATAAAGTAGGCATAACGCCCCAACATCTGATGTGTATTCTTTTGGATTCATCTGAAACAGATCTGCAACACAGTTGCTTAAAATTATAAGTTGAAGCAGTCCTTGGACATAACATGGCGAACACTCGGAAGCTTTTTTGACAGAGGACTTTAACATTTGAATAACATTTAAATACTATGAACAACTTAGTATTTTGTGTGTTTACTTAACCAGTTTTTTAAAGCCCTATACATGTAGGAAATGCATCAGTTGCTGTAAGAGTACCACAGTAACATGGCAATAAAAAGGGCTAGACATAAATGTTCGAATCCCGCCCAGGTATCAGCCTGGTGGCGTTTTTCTACTTCCAGGCTTCTTGGACACGCGTCACCAGACAACGGATGTCATGAGTCCTGCCAGAAAGCACTTTACTGCTGCCAGCCTTCCTACTGACTCAGTGAAGACAAAACACGAGAGAGAAGAGGCAGACTGCAGAGGCTTATTTAGAAAAAGAGTCAGCAGTTGGCTACGACAGTGACAGACATTAACAAAGTGAATGAAAGAGAGAGACGAAGGTTACTGTTGATCTCATCGTCTACCCAATAATCAGTAGAGCTTCCATACCTAAAGGTTGTACATTGTGAAACTATTATACCAGGAAAAAGCGTAGAAGTACACTCAAATACAGACATGCAACAGTGGGCATTGTTTCTCTGTATGTTTTCTCCAAATATAAAAGTGAAGCACGCTTTGTTCCCAACAGAAAATCCATTATTTAACCTCTGGGTTTGAGAGTAATGGATTCCTCTAGTGTTTTTAATGGCCAGAGGAGAAAGAAAAATGACATATGTGCGGTTAAAGAGATACGCAGAACAGAGAGACAAAGAGCTGTACGCATAGAAGCAGGCAAAGAGCCTTGTGGGATAGGACGGAAAGAACTATGGGGGATGATTGAGTATTCTGGCAATGGCTGTTCTTACAGAAGTCAGATAATGTAGCGTGATTTATTGAGTGAAAACCTCACATGGTGACTTAACGCGGAAGAAATGAGGCAGACAGACATGAGGATGGAGAGTTACGGGTAAAGTTTCAGGGGGAGTAAAGAAAGGGCATTAGGGAACAGCCGTGACTCCTGTTCCTGTCGGTCTGGGAATGCAGAAAGATGCACGCCAATGGCATGAGTAAGACACAAGAGAGTGACTGGTGTGAAAAGCAGAGATGGGAAAACAAGACTGATTATCTGTAGGAATGCTAGTGCCACGACAAGGCTGTAATGCTCATTTCAGAACAGAAAGCAGAAGTGTTGTATTGAGGCAACTTCCTTTTTCATATTGATGCAATGATGTGGATTGTTGATATGCAAGTCGAAAGTGTTTATCCCCTTTATGCTAGCTATTTTAGGACATGTCACACATTCCAAACTGTCATCATTTTCTTTCAGGCAAAGCTGGATTGCTGGTATGGAAATGACAAGAAATGATATACAGAAACTGAGGAAGCTTCCTTTTCCTTATTTGGTAAATCGCAGATCAAACGTGGGTGGACAGGTGCTGCAGCACAGGCAGTAAGAGAAAAATAAAGACCTTTTGAACATCAAAGCATGTAAATATGTCAGTCGAGGCACAAAATACAAATATGAACCTACACATTAGCATAATATGTCCTGTTTAACATGCAAACGTTGGTCATGCTACTATTTAACGTTTAGCATAATAAAATGTCAACATGTATTAGGTCAACATGACATCAATGACCAGGTTTAAGGCCCTGTCACACTGTCCCGAAATTGACTCCCGATGGACACACGATAAAGGAAATGTTCAAATTCGGCTGTGATCGTAGCAACATCGGGCCATTCGTGAGGGCATCTAAGCCATCGTATGACCGCCGGTGGAGTTTTCTCAGGCTCCGGCAGCAACTTCGTGAGCGGCAACTTCGTAAGGCACTCGTGAGGGCATCTTTGTCAAATCGTGTCAATCTTCGTGTTATCATCGGTGCATTCGCCCTCACTCTGATCGGGGCGAATGCCCGATGGCACCGAGGATAACAAGATGCCCTCACGATGGCCTTACGAAGGGCAAAATTGACACACGAATTCAACACGAAAATGAACCTTCTCAAGGTCCTTCGGCAATTTTTTGGCATGCCAAAGATTTTGCCTCCGCTCACGAAGTTGCTGCCGGAGCCTGAGAAACTCCACCGGCGGTCATACGAAGGCTTAAGATGCCCTCACGAACGGCCCGATGT
Organism: Pseudochaenichthys georgianus; assembly: GCF_902827115.2. Taxonomy (NCBI): domain Eukaryota; kingdom Metazoa; phylum Chordata; class Actinopteri; order Perciformes; family Channichthyidae; genus Pseudochaenichthys; species Pseudochaenichthys georgianus. The sequence goes on along the minus strand of NC_047516.1, from coordinate 5,904,547 downwards.
TGCTACGATCACAGCCGAATTTGAACATTTCCTTTATCGTGTGTCCATCTGTTTGTTTTATTGCACAACAAAATCATGTAAACATATTATGTAAATAACCCAATTTGTGTTCTGTGAAACTAAAAAGGATATAATATATTATTTTGAAGGACAGTTGACAGGAAATTGTTGTTGTTATGGAAACAACATTACGGAGAAAACGTAATATTTTCTACATATAAAGACGGATAAAGTAAAGAACAAAGTCTGAAGATATCAGTACATAGTACTGTAACATAATTGTTTTTGGTACTTTCGTTGCAGTTGTATGTCTTAAATGTAATGTAAATGTTGCCTTCGTGTGTGGTTCGGGGCCATCTTCGTGCGAAATTCACAATTCCATATTCGTGTGTCCATCGGGTGTCAATTTCGGGACAGTGTGACAGGGCCTTTACCATAAACTGTAAGTCAACGTTACAGGATTTTAACCATGAACTCAAATACTTGGCTAATGGGAATTTTGCACTAGAGGAAAGATCAAATGATCACGAAGTCATTATGATTCATCCTCAGAGCGGCATGAATGCCTGACCATTTACTTGGTATCTATCTAACAGATGTTGAGAGCCAGACTTACAATGCCTCCCTACAAGATAACCTTAAAAAGTCAGAATCAAAGTAATATAAGGTAATATTATTCAAACAACCGAAGGAAAAAAGGTCAGTGAAAACGAAAGCGGAAGAACTTGAAAATATTTGAGAGACGAGTATTTCTCTTCAGCAAGTCAAGAGGAGAAAATAAGGAGAAAAGGACGACTTGAACATGAGCATCTGTCTGGGCCTGCATTAAATTATAATGAGGGGAAGAAGAAGTCTCTAGTAATGGCTTCCCTTGAGTGTACCATTATTGCACTGCTGAGTCGTGCAGAGAGAGGTTGAGAGGTGAAGGGGAGGGTGATAATGAACGCGATATGAAAGCTAAAGTTTAAAAAGGTAAGAAAATTCATCATCAAGTTTCCATTAAATGAGAAATAATACAAGCTTCTTCAGACTGTGCAGTTCTAGCTAATATCAAAAGGCCACAGTAAATGGATCCTGCCATTATAATTGGTTTTGTTGCATTAAGAAGGACATGTTGGATCATATTCTGTATTCTACCAATAAGTTCCAACTAAATAATTTCTTTAATACATAAACTTGGCAAGAAAGTGTTTCTATCATGTTTTAAGTCTTGTATGCATGTATATTTCTTGAAATATGCAGGTATTGTTTGAATGTATTTAAAGATGCCAAGCTTTTGAAATGTTCAATATGTTCTGAAAACACAAGCAGCTGTACAAGAACTTTTCTCAAATACCATTTTGTCAAAAACCGATCAAATGACGATTTGACGAGTATGAAGGAGACTTTACTTTTTTGGTGTCAGGAAAGAGAGTAGAGAAGTCTTTTTCCAACAAGGTCCTTCAGTTCACAGTGCAGCATAAACATGAAATATGAGCATGAGTGTACTTTACATATACACTGCACAAAGTTCATGTCCTTTATCCTTTAGTTTACTGACATCTATAAGTAATACCTGTTGAATATGCCTCCCACCGCACATCCCTGCCACCATTCCTACATGCTCATGGCTAATGATAGTTTTGCCAGATGTTAAGTGAAGTTATCTTGCCAAAACCATGAGCTGCTGAGGCAGCAGAGTTACTGAGGGAACATTTTCCATCAATACTCAAGAATTTGGTGAGCGAAGCATCAGGCTCACCACTCGCCTAACTGTCTGACTCCATGTTTGGCAGCGGGTTCTTTGTAGTGTTGAGATGGAAAAAATATGTTTTATTTTAAAAAGGAATAGTGCCAAGATCATAATTAGTTTTGTGTTGTTTGGAAAAGCTGAGTGAATTGGATCAAGCACTTCCCTAAAGGCAAGACAGAGACGGCACATACATTAATAGATTTGTAATTACAATAATTAGGATTTCTTGAATTTATAATATGAAAACTAAATTAGTTACACAACATTACTGCCAAGCTTTCCATTTGGCAACAGCGATGAAAATACAAAGACTAAAATACAAAACAAAAGCTTGAGCTCCCCTTGTGTGTGTGTGACACAAACAGATTAAACAAAGTAGAGTTTCCTTCAAAGGTAGTTGAAAATAAAAGGAAACTGTTTGGTTTCTGAGAAAGAAGCACTTCTCGTGACTAAACCTCAAGTGAAATGTTTACAGGCACCAAATCTAAACTGAAATGAAACCAGCCAAAATACAACAGAGAAGTTAGATGCAATTTATACAAACAAATTGACATAAAAAAAGGAAATTAGCTCTAGTCCCTAAACCATAGGTTTCATTTCATGGGCCACAGGCTGAAAAACATTTTAGGAATCAAAGATATGATCCTACTTTAACTACGAACAAGTTTACCCAAGATAAATGTAGCACGTTAAAGGACTAAATCAGAGGAGAAGCAGAAAACATAACTCAACCATAGCTATTTTCCACTAGTCAAATGGCAGCGAATGTTTTCACCCAAAAAGGCGTGAACGTAGAGAAAAATACGTGGATAAATATAGATTCTGTTATTGCCAAGCACATGAAAAAATTATCAATATTGTTAATTTTGTATCTACAAGGATGCAGTCACGTGCTTCTTTCTTTCTTTGTCTAGCAGAGCTTTCTATAGTCTCTAAGTACATTGTTGTGTACTGTGTTGATGCCAAAGCACAAAGGTTGTTATCATATGGTTTCCTTCAGTATCTGCTGCCAGTATTACAGAATGTTTATCTACCAGAAGATTGTGGAAATCTCATCCATTTTGAAGTTGTGCAATGTTTGGACTGGATGTTGGACTATTTATTTAGCAGTTTCTCTTTCATACTGTCATGTTCTGGAAACTTTGCAGATTTGTGGAGCCATGTTTCACAATGAAATTGCACTCTAGAAAAACTGCGCTGGAAGACAATCAGAATACAATATAAAAGTGTTTACATTTGACTCTTTCCCAAAGAGGTTTAGACTGCTAGACATGCCAACATTCTAGACCTTTCTGGTATTACCATAGTCAAAATCTCTGGATGACATCTATATTTAAGGCTTTCCACTCTGCATATTTATTGTTGCCAGGTAAACCTTTAGTAAAAGTTGAGTTAGCCTACTTTGGAATATGCCAAGATTGTTCCGGTAAGACAGCTTTCTTTTGCCCCAGGCTGACAGCTCACGTGGCCTGAGGCAATGTGCAGTGGAAATGTCGAAAAGCCAACAATGCATTTCTACTGAGAGAGGACTACAATGTTTGTTATCTACATTACATGTGTCTGCAATTCAAGACGATAATCCTTTTTTTAGTCATTAAACTTAGTGTTGCAGATGGACATGACAGTCACAACAGCCTCAGCTGTGGCCCAAAGTCAGTTACAATGACTTAGTCAGCATTATGGGATTGGTCGTGGCCCTTAGGACACATCACATACACACATATCACCATCCCTATGCAAGTCCATGCACACTCAACTCACCCTAATCGGCTCTCTAGACCAAAATGAAGGTTTAGGATTTTGTGTGTGTGTGTGTGTGTGTGTGTGTGTGTGTGTGTGTGTGTGTGTGTGTGTGTGTGTGTGTGTGTGTGTGTGTGTGTGTGTGTGTGTGTGTGTGTGTGTGTGTGTGTGTGTGTGTCAAACATATAGGTCTGGTTGACACTGACTCAGCGAGAGAGAAAGCAGTGACAAACCTAAACAACTACACAACACACACTCAGTGTTTCTCTGACTACAGTATGACAGGGCACTGCATTGTTTCATTGAGCATTCAGAATACATCCATCCTCAGACTCCTCATTCTCTCCATTACACTGAAAAAGTGCCTCAGGGAGAAGTGAGGACATCTATTATACAAGAAATAGTAAAAAAAAATACCCCGACAGACACTTCATTCAAATTCTCTTGTTGAGATTCTCCTCAAGGTTGAGCAGTGAGAGTCGTTTCCCGTAGATACAGTATGGAAGGTAACTCAATATTTTTAATTGGAGCATCATTTTATATGCAGGTAGAAATGCTGAAAAGATGCTTGAGGCAAAGTTGTGTTGGTAGATGTTTGAGCGTAATGAAAAACAGAATTCAAGGACAGAGCTCATAAGGAAAGGTTTACGCCGGGCTTGGAAAATATAACAATGCTTCATTTCCACTTGGCAGAAACCTGCAGAATTGTAAAGACAGGATGTTGGCTGGCAAACAATCTTAAACTACAGTTAAAAAAAGGTTTATCCATTACAATGTTTTGCATTAGCAGCGAATTGTGCACCAGGAAAGGAAACACAGAAGAAATCCAGTCATAAGTGTTTCAACAGAATGTCTTTGTGAGCGTTTGATTACTGAAGACCTGCTCCTTCACAAAGCTGGTGATTGGCTGAGAACAACCTTTTACACAAGGAGACAAACTCTCATCAGTACCTTGGCTCTCACAGAGCACAATAGTGCAATTTATAAAAAAATATATCCTAAAAATGTTCCTATGTCCAGGCATTTCTGAAAAACAAAATGTTGAACTTTGCCAAGCATGTTTTTAGATATAAATTAGAAGTGTTGCATTTCATGTTTTAGATTCTGGTTGTTCATCATTTAGGGGATGCATTTCAAAAATAGCTTATAATATTAAATGATATGCCATCAATGTTTGTAAAGGCAGCCTTATTATCTAGAGATGATGCATTCTACTATGATGTTGACCATCTTTGTTTTATCTTTATAACTATATAGATTTACATGATGATTCTATTGACTTCGAAGACTTCTTATTTCTAAAGCATCATCAATACTAGTCAACATGACGCGTGCATTAGTGAATGTTTCAAATCTACAGACATGACAAACCGTGCTAAAAACAAGCCTACATGAAAAGGAAAGACTATTTCTCACAACTAATTCATTTCACATCTTCGATCAGCCCACACACATTACAACCTCAAATTACTTTAAAGGTTGCTCTGTCTGCTCAAACATCCTCACATGTTCAAATATTGAACACTGACATACACATACATTAACACTGACTCACACGATATGATAACATCTTCTGTTTTTTGGTGTGCTTTTATTTTAAAAAGCACCCTTTCTCCAGGAACACAGTGTTCTACTATAGTGCTTCTGTGATAAAAGCCAGTATAATGAGTTAAAGTGTCTGTGTTGAACTCTCCAAACAGTTTACAGCAGACTCACAATTTAAAAAGGACTAAATGTACCTTTGTAAAGTGTGTTTATAGTCCAATTTTCAGACAGATTTTCATGTTTATTTCAATGCAACATGGCACTGTCAGGTTGTTCCTGTCTGGACGCTCTACATCAGCTTTCACAGCCCTGCTTTGTGTGCTGCACGGGTCACAATGGACTTCCTGTGGCTGTGGAGCCGCAGTGTCCTCTGCTCCAATCAGATCTCAGCACTGACCAACACAGCATCCAGCACAATGTTGGGCCGTTGCCATGCGAGCAGTAGACGAGTGTAAACAGGAGGAAAAACCGAGAGTATTTGGACGGACCTGATGTCCTGCAGCGATAGTGCAGAAAACAAACCCACAAGCTATTCTACTCAGACACTTTCTCTGGGATGATAAATGAGGCTGAAGGTTGTTTTGTCCACGTCTTCCTCTCCTGACTTCACGAAGACTTATAAAATGCTATTGGAAATGCTTCATCGACCATGCTAGGGCCTTTTAGTGGAAACAGATCATTAATGTATTGAAAACCAGATCCATTTTTAACTTCCTCAGAGCCTAGCAACAACCAACAACACAGGTCACAATGCATTTGTTTCCCAATTTCTGTGACTTTCTATTTTCAAATTAGAAAGTGTCAAATTCACTGGTTTTTAACCTTCTCCCTTTTTGCACCCCTTTGCCTCCTACGTCAATATCCTCTTTTTTCATTTGCCATGCTACTCAGGTTATTGGTTAGCAACCAATAGCTACCAGGAAAAACAAAAACGCTTCCCGTTTTAGTTGCATGATGGTTTAAATCTTAAGTCTTCATTTTCTCGGGAGATCAAACCCAATTTGGGTAATGAATGTATTATGGGAAACTAGTCTCAACGCTTACCGTGTTATTATTCTAGAGCCATTACATTGTGCAATCAAGATTTACTTCAAAATAATATGGTCAATGTAAAACATATGTCTGTTGCCTTGCCACCTGAAATCATGGAGGAAGAGTTGATAACATTCCTTCTTTCTCTCCTGTTACCCGTCTTCACTTCTCATATTGTAATATCGCAAAACAACATCTGTGTGACTGGATCCCCACAGTACAGCAGAGAAATGTCAAATATAATTCCTGACATTCCTGCTGAGTTTTCCTGGTCAGTAAATGTCTTTCATACTTCCCCTTCTGTTTCAATGACGTCAAACATCACCCACGCGATGACCCACAGATGAGTTATAGCAGTAGTTTCCATAGGGGGAAAACACTGTCAGCATGGTAAGATAAAGCTAAGTGTCAGATGTAAAGGCTTAAATAGGAATCAGAGGGGTTCGTTTTTAGTGTTTAAATGTTAAATCTGAATCAGTTTTGGTATGAATTATCCATCAATTTAGAAATAAAAAAGGCAAAGATCACGAAAAGGTATTTTGGTGTAACATAATCTTTTTATGATTTTCATCTCAGTTCTTTTTTTAGTTTTCTTATCCTATTAATTATATGTTGACCCTTACATAGGGACCTAGATCTCTCTAACATTAAGACACACATTCACTTTGCTACAGGCTGTAATATTTCCTGTAATTACCAGTTACATTTTTTAACTCAAAAGGTTAACATGACATTTTAAGAGTTGAGGCTGTGTGGAATCGTTTAAAAAACAGGCCAAATGTTCAGTAATTTCACTGTACTTTTTAGCAAACAAACCCGTCCCGAACAAATGTTGTGTTGGTAGGGGACTATTTTCAGTGGCGGATTAATCTGCTTTTGGTGCTCTCGTATTTTTGGCAGCGGGATGGTGTAGATCGGATTGAGTTAGAATAAACTACAGTGTGTGTATCCATGGTAATAAACAATATGGCTCATTCATGTGTTTTTCTTCATTCTTTGTAGCTTTATGACACATAGGACAAATCATAAGGATCTGATGCATAAAAACACAATATTTGTTAGCAGACACATAAATTGTTGGCTTTGGATTTCTATCTTTGATGATAATTAATCTTATATCTAATAAGTGTGTCTCTGTTAATTCAGATGCTGCAGGCTCATCTTGCTGTGAGTAGCCTCACAGAGACGTCTGTGTAGTATAGGCTGGACTTAAAACAAGAGCATTTCAAAGAGCTCCACACACACACCCCTTGTGTGATGTGATCGAACAGTCTCTGGTGGCGGGTCGGTGTGGGCTGTGGGCCAGCAAAGCCTTTCATCCTGCCTCCCTCTCTCTCTCTTTAATGCCTCTTTTCTATTTTCTCTCTATTTAAAAAAGAAAACACACCACTCAATTTTCCTGCCACCGTCTCCTGCTCTCTCCGCACCTTCCCCCTCTCTCGTCTAATTTCCGGTGTGAATGCTAGGAAGGATGGCGGCGTGCCAATGTGACCCACACATCAAAACATCACACAAACATTACCACTCGCACTGATGCCGCTGAATGTGAAATAGGTCAGGTGACATGTGGCTGGTCACAGTCACACACTGCAACGAAAAGGGCAAATTAAAATACATTTGAATAAACATATTTGACATACTCTGCATGTGACACGGCCTTAACTGGAGCGAGAGGCTTGGAAACGACATTAAGGACATTTGATTCCCTAGAGTTTCCTCAGTGAAATGGATTTCTTGGTCTAATGGATAAACTGCTTGAAAATGCAATTATGTCATGTGACACAAATTCTCGAGTGAGGACAATATTATTTATTTAACAGCATTATTTCCCACACATGGATTTAACATCATTGTATTGGGTTAGTTGAAAGCAATAATATGAAGTGTAAATAAAAAAATACAAGGTTCAACTAACGTAATATAGTTATGTAAAATGTGTTGACATAATACAATTAATTAAAGTCAATGGTTCAGTTTTTTTCACTGCATCTTTATTTATAGGCACTATAACTACATGGCTCAAAGGATGACTGATGTCTGTTGGTCAATCCATCACTTTGGTCCACATCGATATATTTCAAAATTATTATAATCTTATTTTGTACCAATAATTACAGTTCCTAGAGGATGAATGCTACAGATTTTGGCATTCCCTTGACTTTTCTTTGCCTCCTTGGAGTTGACATTTCGGAGGTTTCATAAAATATCCAGATATTCATGTTCCGCAGACCAAAATAAATAACTCTTGATTTGTATCCAAGTCAAATCATCTAAAATGTTACTGAGTTAACCAGCAAACATATAACTACAAGTTAAATCAAGTTTGCATTTCCTTTTCTGTTTATCTGTGTGTTTTATTAGCCATTTTGACATTATTAGCGCACAGAGATTCCTGCGTTGGTTCATCCTGATGGATCCAGCTGTTGTTGTAAGATCTGTGAAACCATCCTCCTACAAGGGGTTCACTTCCTGTCTCCTCCTTCTGTAAAACCACCCAGCGAAATGATGTCATGCTCCAGGGAGCAATTGCAACCCACACACACAAACACATATAATTGGGATTTGTGCACACACCTACACACACACACACACACTTGCACACATTATCACCATCTCATCATCAGGAATGATCTCATCACAAACACAAAAGACTATCGACCAAAACTCCATGTTCTTACTGGATGTGAGGCAAGGGAGACATTATTTTAAAAAGATTGATCCTTTTTTTGTTGACAGATTCTGAAGGCTATTGCTTTTTATTACAAAAAATGCAATTGAAATGCATCTGTCAAGTACAGAAAGCTGGTATTGAGAGATAGTTTGATGCTTTCTCAGATATGTGATCATTGTTTCTAATTATATACAGTTTATGATTCCGTTTGTAGTAGATATGAGGATTTTGGGCACCATTGTGTAGGTTAAATAGACGTTTTAATAGGTACAATGGTTTCCTAAACATCTAGGCAATGTATTTTTTAGCAAACAGGAGAAATCACTGTTATTGTTGGGGAATATTTTTGTGGTGGAATGATCCACATTTGGTGCTCTGTTCAGGTTCTGATTCAAAAGTTGCCGATTGTCCAGGCTTTTTTTAAATGTATGTTTCGCTATTTCACTTAAAAACTATAGGTTACTTACGTAACCCCAGTACTCAGAGTAACATGAAGTGAGATGTCTCACTATGGGATGCGCTGACTGGAACCGGTCTGCCTTTGTCGGTAGCATGGGGTTCCTGCTCGGTGTGGAAGCCAGCCTCGGTTGGAGGTGGGCTGCCACCAGCGGTTCCATGGGCGGCATGCGGAGCAGGCCGAGTCTCTCCATACCGTCACAGTCCAGGGAGGAGGCACCCTGGATTGGGGCCTTGTTGCTGAAGAGACGGTCTCTCCACGAGACCGACACCTCGTCCAGCATCTCCGGAAAGACTGGAAGGAGCTGCCTCTTCGTCCTCGCTGCTTGGGGCAAGTTCTTCCCCTCGTAGCGAGATCTGGAGGTCTCCTTGGCCGCTTCAGGCCATGGGATGTCCAGCCTGGACGCAGCGCGGTGACACACGGCCTGCAAGTCCATGCTTAGGACGGGCGAAGCTGGTGTGCTCTCGCCCGGGGGAGCGGACATCGCTCCCGGCTTTGCAGCCTGAGCCGATGAAACGAAGATGTCATCCCCATCTGAGTCAGACAGGAGGAACTCAGAGGTATCCTCTTCGTCCTCCATATAGTCCAACTCCAGGACATCCGTCACAGTGGAACCATGATGAGGTCCAATTGGGAGCCCCAGCTTGACACAGCGCGGGGCTCTGCTCTCGCGGTTCTTGCCGTCACCGGGTCCCAGCCTGAAACGGCGTGGGGCTCCGGTTCAGCGGCTGTCGCTGTTGTTGAGCCCCAGTCTGACACAGCTCGGGGCTCAATCTCTGCGGCGGACGCCACCATGTCTTGATTGCCGGACGGCGAATCAGCGGACATGAGGGGGTCCTGTCCCGACAAGCTAGCTTGGCGTGCTAACCGTCGGCGGAGGCTCTTCATGGTGAAGCGGGTACAATGCCCGCACGAGCCGGGGTTATCGATAGCCTCCTGGGCGTGTTCCAGCCCGAGGCAGGACGAGCAGACCTGGTGTGAGTCTGTGCCTGAATTTTTAAACCCGCAGCCGCATAGCCGAGCCTCCGAGTCCCTGACTCCTCTGGTGTGAGGGAGAGAAGGGTCCATCTTCGATCGCCGGGGTGTCCGCGTGGAGTGGACACGCTAGTAACAGGTACGTTACTGAGAAAAAATCTAACCTTGCCGTTAGTCCGAAAGGAAAAAAGGCGACGGTGTAGATTTTATTCTTTAAAGAATATTAACTGGTGTTAATACCTTTTTTATCTCTGTCTCCCCTGGTGTGAGAGAGAAAAGAGAACGTCCTCTTTACCGTGGTGTCGGTGTGGAGGGAAGAACAAGCTAGCAACAGGTATGTTACTAGCTTGAAGAAAAAAATCAAACCTTACCGTTATTTCGACAAAGCACGGCGAGGCAGATTCTAATATTAACTGGTGTGTTAATATTGCTCAATCTTCTTGCAAAGCAAAAAAGTAACCGGCAAGCGCCCGTCGACCGAATGTTAGCTTGGGTTCAGTCTGTGGACCGTTAAGCTAGCCCGGCTACTGATAAAACGAGATGTGCTCTGAAGCGAGAAGAGGTGTTTGAATGACGCTGCGTCGTGGCGCAAGCTACTTAAAGGGGGGGTGGATTCTCTGCCGTTGACGTCAAGATCACCAGCCAATCAGGATTGGCGTAATGAGATTGATGCTTCTGTTTGCATACACGTTGAGGCGCATCCCATAGTGAGACATCGAACGGAGTGTTATGAATGAGAACTCTGGGTTCTATTGTCTCACTTTTGTAGAGAAAAAGTATTGTGTTTCATCAGTCCTAAAATCCACCTTGTATTGAATAAAGTCCAATGATACTCTACTCTATACACGACTACATGATTACGTTGTACAAAGATAACAAAATAACCAGACAGTTTTCTACAAACCCTTGAATTAATTATCACTTAAAAATCTGTCAAACAATTTAAAGTACAGTAAGATATGACAGTTAAATGCTGACACTGAGCACAATTGTTATGTATTTTGCTTATGAATATGACTGATGTGTGGGAAGTGAGCATCGTTTTAAAAATAAAGACCAACTTCTTTGATTTCCCATAAGTCATTACGACCCTATATGTTACTTATGATCAGCTGAGAGGCTATAGTGCTGCAGATAAATCAGTGTATCTAAATATAAACCACTTGCAGCTGGACTGTAATAACACAGTGGGCTTCTGGTGTAAGTGGCTCAGAGATGAGAAGCATCTGTCCAAAGTGAACCTACACATGTGTGTGTCTTCAGGATGAATACAGCTGCTCTGCGTGGATAATGAATGTGTGTTAGAGTGTGTGAGTGTGTGTGGGAGGTGGCTACATTTAGAAAGAGAAGAGGTGGATGAATAAGGGACGTTTTTTGTGTTGCAACACCTTTTTCTTTCATAATTGATGCTCTCATTTTGTCTTTGTGGGGATGCAAGTGAGCTTTATTGTTCTCATTATTATCACGAAACACACATCTATATGTATGGCTCCATCTGGACAAATGTGGAGTTGTTAGTGTGGCACAGAGTGGAAATTGTCTTTAAATGTTTCTCCTCTTAAGAGCCATTTAGGCATATCATTATGTATAACAAGTGTTTATGTTGGCAAGCCAGTTGTATAGTCTTTGTATGAAATTTAAATGAACTTAATAATCATGAATTATAATCATAATGTTTGTTTAGTTGTGTATGTATCTATGTTTCTGGACTGTGCAAAAGCTTATGTTTAAAATGACGAATTGTACGCCGTAAAGCAGATTCTTGTGCGCAGGTCCAAGAGTAAGACAATGAGAAGTCTACAAGCGTAGAACTACACATTGTGTTATAGTACTTATGTTTATTTGACTAAATCCAGTTTTATAGTGTCTTAAAGCTGTGATTTCTTTGAATAAATCCTAGAGACTACATTTGGGCTTCTTTAAAGGTTTTTGAACGCTTTGGAATGAGTCAAAACTAGAATTGGCCTTTGACCATTTCACTATTTAACTACTATTTTTAGCAAATATCTGAGCAAGTCTGATTACAAATAGACAGTGATCGCCGTCAGAAAATAAATCCTATATCTTTCTCCGCCTCTGTTCTCGGTCACAGCAGGAAGAGACAGGATGTTGTCAAGAAGTGACGCAGGCGGTGAAGAGCTTTAATTAACGGTCAGAGAACAGAGGAACTCTGACACTGCCCACCGGGGAGACACACACACACACACACACACACACACACACCGCCACCTGCTTCACCCACTCTCCAATTACGGACTCAGTCGGGGGTTCAGCCTCCTTGAGGTGCGAGTCTGCTGTTCCTAGTGATGTTTTGCATGAAGCAAACTAGGTATTTAAACTCATTTAGTCTTAAAACAATAACAGAGTCAATGAAGGAGAGGTTTGTATTACAGTTGTGTAATAATAAAGAGTATTATGCTTTAAAAGTGTTGACTCTCGCTAAGGAACCATCTCTGATCTGAATGAAGACGGATGCTGTCTACTGCTAAATACCTGCAGTAGACAGCTTATTTAGATGAAAACAATGCCAGCATCGCTCTTATGGCCAGCAATTAGCATATGAGTGTCTGTGTGAGTGCCATCATGGTGAAATGATTACTGTAGTAGCCATTTTTATGTGATTTTCTCTTTGTTAATATTTCCGAGGAGATTTTAGACATTAGAGATGTTTAGTTGAGATCAAAATGACTATCGAATCAGTACTTCACTTTATTCATTTATCAAATATAACGGATCATGCCAGCAGATCAAGATTAATGTAGCATGTCTACACAACCAACACATTCTGTTTCTACTGAGTGTAAAGCAGAGTTTTGTCAAAAAGCAGCTAGCATAGCCAAAATACAACACACGACAGAGCCAAATCATGTGCTCGCTCTGGATGATCCAAGCCTGAAATAGATGCGTCATTCTGCTGCTGACACCGTCCTCCTGGCAGCATGGAAATGCTGAAGCGGGATGGAGAGCCTGTTTCAATATTTAGCCTGACATGAAAGTCATCGCTCACGAGAAGAGAAGAGAAGAGAGGAACACAGGGCGGGAGTTAAAAATGTTGTATATTCTACATTGTGTAAGCATCAAAATGATTCATTAAAGGTTTCCTTGTGCATCATATTTCACCTTTTACAATACTGACTGATACAGGAGGTTGATGGTTCACATCATGGGAAACATATTGCTCATGTTAGTTCACTGACAGCAATGAAACAGAGAGAGGAAGGAAGCCAGAACCTCCTCCTGTAAACTGTCAGGGAGACTGGACCACCTGCCGGATTCTGTAAAACATGGCAGGAGCTTATTCTGCACAGAAATAGTTACTGGAACGTCTTCACACACATTTGCTTCCCTCTCCTGTTCCTCCTGTTTTCCCCTTGAAGTGAATATGTTTGACCCTCTCCTCTTTTGATGTATATTTTAAATAGTATTTAAAACAGGGTTTCCAATTCATTCAGATTTTACCAAAATGTCATCAAATCCTTCAGAGACTAGAATATGAAAATGTTTTTTCATGAGTACTAACCTCATCTTTATAACGCCTTTCAAGCCAATTTATTACTTCTATTGTTTTTATAACTTGCCCCAGTGACTTTTTATGTCTTGCATAATTACTTTGAATTGCCTTTTGCTGAATGGTGTTTGACAGAAAAATCTTAACGCCTTTATTTTTATATATTTAATTACTTTCAATTAAAATCTTCAACACTGTTCTTATTTTATTACTTTTCCATTTCACTTGTAAAGAATTGTTAAGGTGTGCTAACCTGTATTGAAGCTTATATATAAATGCTTATCAATGCATTGACATAAGATCATCTTTAATGTTTAATCACACATTTTTATGACGATACTAGGAAATTATAATGACTATAAAATATTGATCCATTAAAAAAATAAAACATTTGATTATTGCACTTTCTTCAAGCTTAAGAATTGGCTGTTTTTCTCTGATGTCATTGTAAACTAAATGCATTTTCTATTAGCTGGGTTTGTCTAGTCCCTCCTCCTCCTCATCAGTCAGAAGCTGCAGCTGCACTTTGCTGTGACATTCAGCCTCTCCATGTCTCCGTCTGATTCATTTTATAAAACGTGTCTCTCAGTATTCCCAGCAGGGCTGCGGACTGGACCTTTAAGTGCCGACTCCTCAGAGAGAGAAAGAATATTGCTAAAGCCACACAATCCGAAAACGTCTTCCGGTCAATACAGGTGAACAGAGCTGCACAGCGGGAAATAAAGCCCCTTGAAGACCCTGCGTGACGGACACAGAGAGCATAAAAACATCAGAGAAGAAAGCAGCAGGAACACTGAGACTGCAGAAAAGTAGCAGATTTGTAAAGTTTCTCTGTGGTGGGCATAAGCTAAGAAAGAAATGGTCTGAAGGGAAATGGATAGAAGCTGTGTAGTAAAAGGTCAAACTTCACTCATATCCGATTCGCACACATCCCAGCATGCTGTTGTTTGAGAAAGCTAAACCGCCGCAGTGATCGGTTTCCTTCAGAGTGAACAAACTGTATAAGCAATGAAAAATGACTGCTATCCTCATCTCACCCACACACACTCAGAGACGATTGGATTTGATTGTTCTATCTAGGCAAATAAAGTTATGTAACCAGTATAAATTACCTCAATTTATTCTCCATGCAAGTGATATTGACTCTCAAACACTTTACATGTGAAACATCATGCTAACACTTATTGTTCAGTTTATTAGGGACATTTAGCTAAACATAGGATAACACAAACAATGTACTGTCAAAACTGTCCAAATGGCTATCATTTCTATAGCATGACATATTTATTCATATTATTTAAAAATGTCAATAACGGTCGATCGTTTATTCATATTTGTTCTGTCTATTGTGTCTGTATTATACTGTCTATGCTGTTCATAGTGTAAATATAGTTTGTATATATCTGTCAGATGTGTATATTTATATTATATCATTACACTGCACTTTACTACTACTTGTTTTGCACTTCTGGTTAAATCTAAGTTAGATAACTGCATTTGGTTGTCTATATACACTTGTACTCTGTGCCATTTCAATAAAGTTGAATCAATCAATCGAGCAAACTGCAGCCCCTGAAATGATCAAACAAATTAATGAATTCTTATAACACTTCCATCAAAACTCATCATTATAACCTCCCTTAAGGGTGTATTTGGTGTATTTGACTGCATTAGCTTTAGCTCAGTGTACCTAATAAGATGGAGTGCATTTCTAACAGTATGTGTTTAACTGTATTTAATCCTCACAGCAGTATCTCTGTAAACTGGGCTGTAGTTACTCATTTAGCACTTTAAAGCTTCAACGTTACGTTAACAAAAGTTACGTTAACAAAAGTTTAAAATAAAATCTGTACTCAGCATGTTTGCAGAGAAAGCAGAGACATAAAAAGACTGAATGACGGCTTAATTCATGTTCACAACCTGCAGTTAGAACCTGGAAATAAAGACCACGAAGCTAACCACTGCTGTCCAGAAACTCCTTCTTTGTCCCCTTCTTCTGCCTCTGAAAGTGTCTCATTAGCTTCAAAGCATCAACATATTTTATGCATCAGCAGCTAGAGCTGAAACCTGATATAAAACAACAAATCAGTCTGTGCAAATATTTCCAAACATCTCCACACCCTCTGACTTTCACTGGAATTCACCGGACTTCAAAAGAGACCCAGATGATATCTCCAGCTGTGAGAGATAGCGTTCAGCCCAGCTGCGCCCAAACTCTTACAGGAACCTCTCATATCTGCACTTAGTGTCGATGCTTCTGTGTGCTTTTGTACAAATCAATAACAATGTCTTACCTGGTGAGATCAGACAGGAGGAGAGCATACATGTAAGAGAAGGGAGAGGAGAAAGATCAGTAAGTTCATAAACCTGAAACATGGTTCTTGACATTCAATTCTAGAAAACATTGTTAGTCTTTATAATGAAATGTATATTACACAGCTGAATAATATATAAGGCAGTCTTCAATTCCCTTAGATTTGAAAATGCTGTCTAATTAGAGAGACAACACTATGGAAAACAACCAGATGTGTACTCTTTACAAAATCATGAGATTTCTATCTTTTGATTATGATATTCAAATCATATCTTCATGTGAGCTAAGGCAAAAAAATGGTGGAGACCAAGTTGCTAACAGCTACGATAAGCTGTTCAGTGTACAAAATAAGATCATGAATCAGAATGTTCTCAAAATAACAAAATGCTTCATATATTATATTCAGAAACAAAACCACCAATAACAATAAAATACTTGATGTCATGAAAGTGAGCAAAACAAAGCCGTTATTTAAGTAAAAATTGTATGGACAGATATCCATGATCAAATCCAATCCGCAAATTAAGTCCATGACAGAGATCTGATATTAAGTACCTTAAGAAGCAGTGATAATTGTGTTTAATCTACACTCCTTTTCTTTGCACTTTCTGAGTGTCTTTCTCCCCAAGAGCTAAATAACAGCCTCATCGTTCAGAGAGGCTTACCCTTGTGTTTTCTTCCAAACCCAGTCAGATTCAGTAGGCAGGAGCGGGGAGCGGGTTGATGAATGAGAAGTCTTGGATTTCATAGCGACTGCCATGTTTTTATGTACCGTTTATGCTAATGCTGACGCTCCAGGGACTACTCACTAACTAAAGATTTGTATACAACACATCAACATATACCACTGTTGCCTTGAAATTAAATTACAGAACGTTTGTATAAACAAAACTAGGCAAAGCTGTGCAGTCTACATGCCGATGTGCCATGGGCAAGATACTTAACCCCAAAATTGCTCCCGTATGCATGTCTATGATTTTGAAGTTCATGTAAATTGTTTTGGATAAAAGCTAGATATAGTGATTCCCACAGCATGTTAATACTTTGGGGGGCCCCCAAAGTATAATGGCTCCCCCCAAAGTATAATGGCTCCCCCCAAAGTATACTTTGGGGGGAGCCATTATACTTTGGGGGCCCCCCAAAGTATAATGGCTCCCCCCAAAGTATAATTTGTGTGTTTTTTGTTTTTTTTTACTCAGTGAGCACTCATTTGCATTTGCATTGGTGGCAATGAGTCCTCAGTGAGTAAAAAAAACTTAAAAAACCATAGATTATACTTTGGGGGGAGCCATTATACTGGTAAACAGCCTCTATGGGCGCGAGTCCAGACCCACTTCTGGAATCAAATGATGACGTTGGATACCAGTGTGGAGTTTTCTGTCTTAAATGTGATATAGATCATGTTCTTTGTTGGTTTGTGAGGATGTTCATACACACTTGGTAAGATGTGTGTGTGAAAGAAGACCACAAAAAACAGCAGTGACTGCTCTCAGCTGTTTAACACTTAAAGACCTAGACACCATCACCAGTTGTAGGTTGTCTGAAGTGCAGTGTCACTATGAAAATTCACTAGAATGCAGGAATTGAGAAAAAAAATCTCAACATTTTTCACGTGAATTTTGAGATGTCGAGTCGTTCCCCTAAAGTATATTTCATTTCTGCGGGAATCACTGAGATAACATGTATGAATTGCAAGAATTTGTCTTCCTAAATTATCCACGAATGGCAACTAAAGCACGTTGTTGTTGTCTCTTTGAGCATGTAAACAATTGGTTGAGAATGATGAGAGAGTGGTCTTAGTAAAATGAAAAAGGTACTTTTAGCATCGTGTCAACAAAATGGGATCACTAAAATAAACAATCTTTTAGGATCCTAACCTAGGTGGAAATCACATCATAATTCCATCCATCCATCTTCTCCCACTTATCCGTGGTCGGGTCGCGGGGGTAGCAGTTCCAGCAGAGAGCCCCAAACTTTCTTTTCCCTGGCCACATCAACCAGCTCTGACTGGGGGATCCCAAGGCGCTCCCAGGCCAGCGAAGAGATATAATCCCTCCACCTGGTCCTAGGTCTACCCCTTGGTCTCTTCCCAGCTGGACATGCCTGGAACACCTCCCTAGGGAGGCGCCCAGGTGGCATCCTAACTAGGTGCCCGAACCACCTCAACTGGCTCCTTTCGACGCGAAGGAGGAGCGGCTCAACTCCGAGTCCGATGAAGCCATTAGAACCACATCATCTGCAAAAAGCAGTGGTGCAATCCTTAGCCCACCGAACTGCAGACCCCACCCCCACGACTACGCCTCGAAATCCGATCCATGTATATTACAAACAGGATTGGTGACAAAGCGCAGCCCTGGCGGAGGCCAACCCTCACCGGAAATGGGTCCGACTTCCTGCCGAGGACCCGGACACAGCTCTCGCTTTGGGAGGACAGAGATTGGATGGCCCTGAGTAGAGACCCCCTCACCCCATACTCCCGCAGAACCTCCCACAGTAACTCCCTGGGAACTCGGTCATACGCCTTCTCCAAGTCCACGATTCCGATTCTGCTTGTCGATTCCGGTTCTTATCGATTCCCCGTTTCGATTCCAAAATTGTAAAAGAAAGAGGTCAAACGTTTAGATAACAAAAATATCTTTATTCTTTTAAGCTTTAACTGAAATGTTTACAAATAAAAAATATACATGCAATACAAATGTATTGCACAATATCTGTGCTTTATTTTAACTGAGCTATGCCTGTGGCAAGCTATTAACAGGCATTACACTGTGCCTAGTCTTGGTTTTTTTTTAGTGTAGTGGAGCCTCACTTTAGAGCGTTTACCGCGATCCATCTTTGGTGTTATGAAGTGACTGAGCTCGTGAACTGTCTACGGGAGGGCGCCTGTCAGCGCAACTTACATGATGCCGTTTAAAAAAATGAAGGGCGGTGCCGGCCGTCAGCGTACCGAGACGAGACGGCCGTCAACGGCCCGCTGACGACCGGCCGTTCTGTGATTCTCCAGAACACACAGATAGCCAGTCCGCCCTTACCCTGTATTCCACCGGGTCACCGCGGCGCAGACGGACCCGATGGAATACAGGGTCTACCGCGTTTAGGAACCGTTAAGCAGAACCGAAATTGTGTATTTTGTATGGGTACCCGGTACCTGGCATTTTCTTATTGGTTCTCATCTGGAACCGAGTTCCGGTTCCCAACCCTACCCGCACTAGACGTTTTGGCTTACCAGGTCTGTCCAGAGGCTTCCCCCGCCACTCGACCCAACTCACCAGCAGGAGGTGATCAGTTGACAACTCCGCCCCTCTCTTTACCAGAGTGTCCAAAACATACGGCCTCAGGTCCGATGATACGATAACGAAATCGATCATGGACCTTCTGCCTAGGGTGCTCTGGTACGACGTACACTTATGAGCATCCTTATGTTCGGACACATGGTGTTTGTTATGGCCAATCCATGACTAGCACAGAAGTCCAGTAACAAACCACCACTCCGGTTCAGATCAGGGGGGCCAGACAGCCCAATTACGCCCCTCCAAGTGTCTCCATCATAATTAATAAGTCAATCAGAACATCATAATTAGTAAACATAATCCAGGTATGGTTTCTCTAAAACAAAATCTGTCAAAACCTGAATAAGTGCAGCTAAAGAAAAGAGAGAAGATGACTCTGCTCTGCTGAGAAGAACGCAGTCATCACACTGACTCTCATTTCATCCCCTTGTCAGGCAGCCAAGATGCATTGTGCACTTATAAAACAACTGCACTGGCACAGCCCTGAAGGAAATCTGGAAATAAGATGCGCTGCCTCTCAGAGTAAATGTGGGTGGATCATTTGGAAACAGAGACGTCTGCTGAGTGGGAGGAACCCGCTGAAAGATTACAATATCGCTCTTAAATCAGCCCTTTCTGCTTATTCGTCCACAATGAGAGACTTACTGGAAGCCTGTATTAACCTGCTTCATCTCAAAACATTAACGTACTACTTTGTGGACACATAAAAGAGTTAAATTATGTCTAAGTTAAATGAGGTGAAATCACATATTTGTACCAGTATTGGCCCTTTTAAGGCTTTTTGTGGATGTCTTTGGTATCAAGTAGCAACACAAAAGCACTAAAGAAATCATCATCCATCTCAAATATACTTTGTATTCAGTGATAATAGCAAATGTTGGAATGCTATGATATGTATGATAAACAATAAACCTGATTTTAAGAAATAATTAATTATACTTTTAAATGCAGTTTCACTTGTAACTATGTATAAATTGAACTAAATGCTCATTCCTTTGACTAGACTGTTTGCGGCGTTTTCAATATCTTCCTATCCATGAGGATCATTCATCAACATGCTGTCCCACATTCACAGCCACATCAATTCACACCTCTGAGCCGCCATATGTGGACCAAATGGAAAGCCACATGGCCGTCTGCCTTCAAACATCATGTCCAACCATCGTGACATGAATATTTGACTGTCAGGTTCAGTAAGAAAGACATTCACTGTGAGTAAAAGAAAACCATGCTGCTCCCACTTCAACAGATCAAATTATTGTGCTGCAATATTTCTCTGCTGAGGGAAAGGAAAACCCTGGTTATTCCCCGGGCAAAGGTAGAGTACAGTATATTAGAGCAGAGAGAGTCGGTGACCAGAACAGGAGAAAGTGTGTTTTTAGCTGGAACACAAAGTGAGTCAGACAAACCAGCCCGCTGGGACATCACGTCTACAGATACAGACACACGGATAGAGATATTGCAAGAAAGCAGCAATACCGGAGAACGTGTGACTGGCACAGTTAGACGGGGCACTGCACTAGTTTAAAAAAAAAAAATGACCGAATGGCAAATATTTTGTTTAAATAATTGGACAAAAATCTAAATATTGGCATCTGAAAAGTATAAACGTATGTGTTTGAAAGGGATCATTACATTCAATGAAATGCAGCGTTACTGTAACAATATAAACCAACACAGAACAGGACATACTTAAAGGCACTTCTTAGTCTGGCACACAAACATCAATGGCTATAAGTCAAACTTTAAAAAGTAAATATAAGTTGAGGAGAGTTTACAATCGCACTTTTCAATACTAGTTCTGAGTTTTGAGTATGGATGGCGATGGGATGGATTCATCTTTTAGTATATGGAGAGTTTTCTCTCACTAACAATCTTCACAACATCAATTATACTAATTGATTCCGGCCTCACAGCGTCGACATCTCAAAACTCAAGATTCACTTCAAGATTCAAAGTCGTAGATTAGATAGTGTAGATATGGCAATGGAATGCTTAAATCCCAGCCAGATTATGTTGAACTACCAATCTGCAAGTAATGAAAGTAACTATATACTATATACATGTCAAAAAAATACTATAAGCTAAATTTAGCAGAGAATGTTGTAAGCAACCAAGTAAATGCAGGGTAGGTAAATGCATCTAATAGAAAAATAAGTATTTTTTATCTGGTGGTAGACTAGAGGCTGTCATCAGACAGCGTGGCGGTGCTCGATGCCAGGACGCCACATGGGGTCCCAACATGCTGTTTCCCTGCAGACAGATGGCCGCTCTCCGTTCCTTCTGAGGACAGAGGGCCAAGTCCTGTTTGTTTTCCTTCCTTACGTCTGTAATTGTTGACGGTGAAGAAGAGGAAGGGGAGCTGCTGGACAGAGTCCAATATGACTGTGAAGATCAGGATCTGCTTCAGAGCATGAACATGTTGTTGTTCCTCCTGCTCACTTTTCTTCTTCTGTCCTACTTGTGATGGAAATACTTTTCTTTGGAACATTGACTGGAGAAAGAGGAAGCTGGAGAACGATCTTATTCGGCCAGAGAAAGTACTTTGACAATGCAACAAAACAGAGAGGTATTCACGCTGTGCCACCATCAGTGCTGCTGATCTTCATATTCAACTCAGTCTTAGGCTGGACAAAAACATATCTAAATATGGTCAATAAAACTTCCCAAAACTTAAAGCAGAGGTGCCATTATTCAAGATTAATGTGATGGCCACAGCATCACCTCCCCATATTTCAAACCGGAGAGACGTGATGTAAGGAATACATATTTATTGTTACACGTCATATGAATGAAATGATTGCCATGATAATACAAAAGGAGAATGGAATGGTGTTCGGCCATTAGGCCCCGGTTTGCAGGATGATCATTCAGGAGGGAAAGCACCGCTCCGATGAAACCCCCGGGGTCTAGACACTGGTGGTGATGAGTAGGTGGACCGGTCTGAAGGAGGAAGGTTAGCTTTGTCCTGGAGGAGACGGGAGGCGAGAGGGGTGGAGGCGGGTTGCGTGTGGTCACCTGAAATGACAACTGCCAGGGAGGAAGAGCAGGCATTTAAGGAATTTAGCCTGTGCAGCGATTGGCTGCTGAGGGGCGACGCCCTCGTATTTAATGAGGGGGAAGGGAGCAATAGAGAGACGTGTAAGTGACTCATTGTTAGGTCTTCCTTATTGAACTCGCGCTAAAGCTTTCATTTGACCTCATTTCAGTTTCAGTCAACCACACCAGCCCATATTTGTAACAAACGGTAAACTTTTTATTTGCTTGAACACAATATTATTTAGTTTATTTTCACACATTTGATCACAGCTAACACAAGTATGTGTTTGAGTTACCGCAATCGTTGGGGGAGGTTACTTCCTGGTTCAGCAAAAGGTGTGTCTGCGAATTGAGGACTCTTAATTACTGCAAGTAGCCAATAGGGCCAAATTGGGTTAAACCAAATGCTTCCATGTCAAAGGGGGATTTGGGTTTTTTTCGGTGTCCTACTGAGACCTATACAGGTATAGACCTAATACATCGATAATCAAGCAATGTGGCTCTACATAGCTTTCCTGTCCCAAGCATATATATTTTATATTATAGCAGGTCAGAAGCGACATTACGTACAGTAGGTACGCTCTAGTTCTGATGGACCCTCGCTTCCAGCTCAAGTTTAATAATGCAAAACGGGACATGTGGCCTTGTGACTACCGAATGTTGTAGCATTAAGAGCAGTGTACATTTGATGTTGGTAGCTTCGAGCATATAGTGTCTAAAAGGAGAAGAAGAAGTGAGAAGAACATTCATGTCCCTTTGAGAGAGAGAGGTTGTGTGGGTGAAAGTGTCGTGGCCAGGCTAGCAACTCTCCTACGAGTTGAGTTCTCACTATGTGCGTTTCAGTTCTTGTACAAAGTCGTCAACACGCTGTTTAAATTAAAGCCGGATTGCAGTACTTTTACATTTAAATGAACGCCTGTTACATTGCTAAACAAGTTCACACAATGCTGATAATGCCTGTCACCATCAGTGAAAGTTCACTGTATGTCAAAGTATGCCAGAGATGTAGTGATTAGTGTACTAGTCTGTACCATTATTAACCAGCTTAAATAAGATAGAAGAACCCAATCACAGGTAATAGTATACCAAAAACTATGAAATATGATTTGTATTATCACGATATTGCAATATGGCTGACCTTTTACAAATCTATAGTTTTTGAATATAGGATTCATGTACCTTTTATAGTGGGACTCCAGGATATATTATAGAGGTAGAATATGACTCAGCTTTTGTACCGCATAATGTGCAATTACTTTTACTGAAGTAATACTATAATAAGTTGCAGGAAGTAATAAAAGTAGTAAGTAGTAGTAGGCGCTGCAGTGAAATAAGAGCCTGTCTGTTAAATAGACTTTCACCATCAGATAATAAAATGTCCTTATGTACTTGTATACCTTATGTACAATGTATACCCGAAGATACACTTTCTATAAAGTCTGACAACACTTAATATGAATGTGAAGGTACCATAAGACCATAATAACAAAATAAAATTATATGGAAAACCATTCTACCTGCAATCATCAAGACCCGTTTACAGTACATCACATAAAAGTATCACCCAATAAAATATAGTGCAGATGTTCACTGTTAGAAAGTTTAAAATAATTGTTTGGACGAGTAATTTATCATTTATTTCTCACTGAGATTCACAGTGTTGGGGCTATCCAAATAAGCATTGTGTGACAGTTGTAAGATACATGTTTGGCTCTGTGATAGAAAACAACACGTCTATAAAATGAGCTCCTGTCTGAAAAATCTTGTTTCCTCCAGAAGGGATTAAACGACCTTTCCGACTACATTACACTTACAGCTGTTTTGTATTAGTTTGCACACAGCATCTGATGCGATTTGTCAGAGAAAGAAAAAACTCAAATCGCAAACAGATGTTAAGATATAAGGTAAATTCAATTCACAGTCACGTTTTCATGTATTCATAACAGTGACAAAATGAATGAAACATGTTTTGGACATCTGGCCTAAATCATGTGTCTTCCATATTGTGATGAGTAGGAGTTTCATATGCTGAAAACAAGCTTTGAATTGGCAAAAAATAAATCAAAAGAAGATATAAGAAGGTATAGTCTGTGTAAAAATGGACACTGCAATGTTCAGGTGGAAAATAACTATTATTTCTGCATAGAGTTAACAGCAGGGGACCTAATATTGATGCTTGTGGGACACCTTTATCACCGGTCTGAGTTTTGAATCTTTATTCTCCTCTGAAAAGTACAAAACATTTTTAAAGTTTATATCAAGCATTGCTATAATTGTTCAAAGTAAACTGTAATCTGGAGAAGGTCTGGTCTGTGCCAATGGCATTCAGGAATGGTCTCATCAGCGTAAAATGCAATGTTCAGTCGGCAATTCAACTTTTATGTGGAGCAACAAAATAGCAGGTCACATGAATTGTGGAACGCAAAGACATGTGCAAATTTACTTTAGTTTTTCCAATTAACTTGAATTATTCTAACGGCTAAAAGTGTCCGATTATACAGGACAAAATATAAATATTTTCTTGCATGCACGTTTTTAGTTCAAAGCCTCTTCCACAGTGATTTTGGCCCAAGAAAACACATCTTGCAATAAACCAAAATGTGAATAAAAACATTTGTATCTTTCTGGAAAATCTGACTATTTTCAGATGTCTAATTGAAGAAAAATAAAGTTTTAGGGTTGATGTTTTTTCTTTAAGTGATAATTAAAGACTAGCCTTATGTCTTTTACCAGTGCAGTCCTATAAATAGCAGTCTGAAAAGAGCCTGGATTTGAGCTCAGTATAAACTCAGTGACTTGTAAGAAACTGCATATTTCTTGTGAGGCTGAAAATAGTTTCTCACCTTCTCTCTCACGGACTTTCTCCTTTATAACAGATCTTCAGATATGTTGAATTTCCAAGATGTGTTTTTTTAAAGATGTGACTTCATTGACCTGGTATGTAACTTTAAAAAGTTATAGCTTAAATACACTTTATCGGCTATCAATCTCTTTTCCACCACCACCTTTTTTTCAGGCGATAAAACACAGTTTTGGTGTGATGAGAACAAATGAAAATCACCATTGGTGTGAAATCTACATTTAAAACATGTGAAAAGAGCTTTTTCTGTCTATCCAAGTGCTTGTCATGGCACATATGGGCTAAGTAGATCAGAAGTATAAAGTCAATGTATTTAATACCTATAAGAATATCTTTGAAGCAATAGGAAGCCAATGAAGGGAAATTAAAATTGGAGTAATGTGTTTTCTTCTTAACATCCAGCTAAAAGCCTTGCAGCTCTATTTTGGACCAATTGAAGTTGATTTAGTGATTACGCTACTGAATATAGAGCTATAATAATCGAGACGGTAAGATAGGAACACGTGGATACATTTCGCCACATCAGATGCAGACAGAAATGATTAGATTTGTGTCTCTGATTGAAATATATAATCAGATCAGAGTTTGTGAGATTATGGCTGCTCGGAGGTTCCCAGTTTAGACATATAGGACAGCATGTGCTGTGTGTTAATGGGGTGGAAGGGTGGTATTTGTGTGTGTGTGTGTGTGTGTGTGTGTGTGTGTGTGTGTGTGTGTGTGTGTGTGTGTGTGTGTGTGTGTGTGTGTGTGTGTGTGTGTGTGTGTGTGTGTGTGTGTGTGTGTGGTGTGTGTGTGTGTGTGTGTGTGTGTGTGTGTGTGTGTTTGTGTGTGTGTTGTGTGTGTGTGTGTGTGTGTGTGTGTGTGTGTGTGTGTGTGTGTGTGTGTGTGTGTGTGTGGTGTGTGTGTGGTGTGTGTGTGTGTTGTGTGTGTGTGTGTGTGTGTGTGTGTGTGTGTCTCTTAACCTCCCTGAGGTGTGGAACAGCTTTTTGATTGAGTCATTGTGACACATTTATGAATAAACGGCTGGACATCGGAGTAACTAAGTTGAGCAGGAGACGGTCAAATTCATCCATCCATCTCTTCCTCTCAAAACCCATTACCATCATCTCTAATGCAGGCTACAGTCATGTTTTAGACAAAAAAAATGCCAAATGATAAACCAAATGTTAAATAAATGATTAAATGGCTATGCATGTTTCCCCTGAAAATGAACAATATCTGCTTATCAGCATTTTGCTTATCAAAGTGTAGCTTAACAATTGCGTAGAGAGTCATAGAGATAATCTTACAATGCCTCATATTTAGTACCTGAACCCGTGTGCTTGCTCTAACTGTACTATAGTTTAATTTTATAAATACATGTCTTTTAAGAAGTCATCAATCACCAAATGAGGTAACAGTATTTTTATAAATCTTCAAAGTGGAGCTAAATGTAAAAAGTTGTAAAGATTTTAACACTCTTACAATGCCTCATATTTAGATGATTGTGTACTTTTCTTTAGGTTAAATCTGATATAAATAGAAGTATTAAGAAATATACTTAAGTAAAGTCAATTCATGAAAGTGCAGGACTTATTGTACTGTACTTTTCGATTGAAATGAGGCTGTTTTTTCCCGTCTGTGTTCCCCCCCCCGTTGTAGCAGCCCGAAGGCGCAGAGCATCGCTCCATTAATCTAATTATCAGAGTGGAATCACAGATTGGACGGATTAGCAGGCAGGAGCTAAAGCAGCTGATTTGAAGATGTCCGTTAATCTCACTCGTCTGGAGCTTCATTACTTTCAGAAGAGGACATTTGGCTTCACAGTCAGCAAAAGTAAGCAGTGAGTGAGATAACGTCAGCAGTACTGACACCGTGGTCCTGAAAAAGCCTCTATGTAAAGTAAAGCAGTTTGTGAATGCTTTGCTCAGGGGCACTTCAGCTGATTCTGTTTGAAGGACAAACAATGTGTCACCCTCAAAAGCACTTTTATCTCCGTCCTTTTATTTCATTGTGTGATGGCTTTATTTCTGCCTCTGGGCGGTTAATATTGCTCAAACAATTCAGTGAAAGTTATTGATTCGATCTGAGCGCAGTGGAGGGAGAGAAAGGGAGACAGATTGAAGAGGTTATCTTGTTCAGAGGCTTTTCTGTTGACGTAACACAAATGATGTTGGTCCTACTGGACAGTGTAAGCCGTAGTGAACAGGTTGGATGTTGTTATGGCTGAATTATGATTCTTAAACAAATTATTCCTGAATTGAGTTCATAATTTGAGAATTTAAGTCTGACTCGTATTTAGGCACAGTTATTGTGCAGCTACGTTTAATTGAGATGAATGAATACTAATGCATTTGGGAAGTTTGTCTTAATACATCAAAAATAAGAAAGAAAAAGATAATGTTAATGTGAATTGAGGATTTAAATAAAATTCTTGTTGATGTAAAACAAACTCTGAAGAGCCTCCTGGACAGTTTGAGACTGTTTCCAATGTTGGACTGAACCGTTTCATTAAACTTACTGACTAAATATCAACATTTGCATATACATAATACTGTGTAACCTGTGAAATGTATTCAACTGTGCAAAACTTTGATTAAGCAATAAACTGGTATTCAGCCTTAATATTTTTCTAAATACTAATACACCACTGTTTAAATAGTAATATACAAATGTTTACAAATGTATTATTTTAATATACTGTAATACAATATGTACATTTTACTTTAACTTTTTATGTTTGAAAAAAATATATTATTTTACTTTATTATATTATAAAATGGAGCAACTGTTACAAAATTCCCCCTATGGATAAATAAAAGTGCAAATATTATATTTGTAATCAGTGGGCCATGTATCAATATATATGTGATAGTGATTGATAGTGATTTAACAGATTGAAATCTTATAGTATAAATATTCATTATTCACTAACAATGTCGTATTTCAGACTAATCTAAAATAAAGCTGCATATTGATTCATACTGAATATATTTTCTGTCTCTCACACTGCTCTCACCTGGCTTTGCACCTATGCTCTCAGTGGGAGTGAGACAGAAATAGAGTGAAGTGTGTCAGCCTCCTGCTGCCTGAGTCTTAGTTTACTGTCTGTTTACGGTTTCCTGTCTGACTCCGTCTGTCAAATCTGACCTGTTTGGGTGGAGATGTATCACTTGGCTTTTGCGTCTAGGTGAGAATACAGAGTATATGCAGGAATGCTCAAGTCAAATGTAATACCTTTTAAGACCTCATGGCCACTTTGAGTTCTAACCGGTTACCTTGGCGACACACTTTACCTCACATTTACTATATGCAGTATTGATTGTCCTTCCTCCTTGTCCATTTGGACGCAAACTTGCATTTCCCCATAACGATGTTTAACAACCGGCGTAAACGGACCGTTGGATTTCACGTCATCTGAACAGGACATCGCACGCTCACTGCTTGATAGCGCACGATGTCCTGTTCAGATGACGTGAGATCCAACGGGATGCCATCAATAAACTACACAGAATCACACGACACACCTACGCCATGACTACATTCAGGCAGACTGTAGAACACAACCTCTTTGGACAATTTATACACTTATTGAAAACAAGCTACAAAATGTAATACCTTGGAAAATGCCGTTTAATACTTTTTAATAGCCTTCATTTTCACTAAATTGATTTATCAACTTTTAATACTTTTTAAGACCCCGCGGACACCCTGAAATAAGCCAATCTAACCGGTATGGCACCTATGAAACCTTCGTTGCAGGTTCATTTTTATTACATTCCATTTAGCTCACGGTTTTATGCAAAGTGATTTACAAAAAGTGCATTCAACCACAAAGAGATATACAAACAAACTACTGTGTGAATACGGGATAAGGCATCAATTCAATGACTGTTCTATAATCTGCCTTTACCCACTTATTCATTATGTTAACATAATTAAAGATAATCTATCAAACACTTAATTGTTTAGATATTTTGTGAAAGCACTAAAAGTCGTATGTTGCAATATTGATTTCTAGGTACTTGCAAAAATATTGTGCCATTTGATTTTCTCTACACACTATGCCCAGTTCTATTCCTTGTTGAGATGCCGTTAGAAGAACAGTATCTTCAGGCATTTTTGGCCTCCATGCTCAGTAAAAGCGAATCAATTCAAGATTCCAACAAAAAAGAACGTTATGTGTGACCACGTTCTGACTTGTCTTTCTTTCTTTCTGACTTGTCTTTTTTCCTTGACATATTTGTGTATGACAGACAAACTGAAGAAAAGTCAGACACCAAAAAGAACCCTCTGTTCTTTTCTGTCCCTCCACATCCATTTTCAATTACAGGTACAATCCTGCAGTTATTTTTAGCCTTCGCTGGATATCTATAGCCTTCTTTTCTGAAGCACGGTGCTGCTGCTTGTCCTTTTCTATTATTTACAGCCACATTTAAATGTAAACTATTGCACTGATGCTCTGATTCAACTGAGTATAGTACCACTGCAAAAGTAAAATATGCTTCATTTGTTATTGCAGATGAAAAGCAACCATTCGGATGGTTTGTGAAGCGGCAGAGCTGCCGTAAACCGGCTCTATTCCCGGGATACCTGAGTGCTTCTGTGGGAGTGAAGAGCTCAGGCAGAGGGTTTTTTACTCTTAGATAGGAGGTTGTATCGGATATTAAATGGTGGAGATGTATCTGTAGGGATCAGTGGGGGGAAGGTTGAGGTGATTTGTGAAAAGATGAGTGTTGTTCAGGGGTCATGTCAAGGAAGGAAAAAGGTAAGAAAACTACAACCAGGATGAGTAACAAACAGATGTTTTAAAAAATATATAATTTGGATGTTTTCCTTCTAACTAAAACTGTATTATTTTATTAGTGAATGTAAAAGAACGGAAATCCCTGCAACCATATTCAATTTGGATTCTTACGATCAAAAGTCATCCCACAGTATTAGCATCAAGTGAGCATTAAACATATTCGAGGGAAATCAATCTGAGAGATCTGAGAGCACATTAGGGCAGATTTATGAGAACAAAACAAGATTGCATTGCTTTATTTTGAGAAATGTCTTGCTACAGAGCACACAAAGCACACTAGTTCAGACAAATCTTCTAAAAGTACTTTTCTGGATGTAAATTAGCATTTGAAAGTTCACTTTTTAACCACACATGAGTATCTGAACAAATACATGAGCCAGCAGGAAGAGAAAATGTGCTACAAGACTGGTTTCATGTTAAAAGCTTTGTCGTTGCATCAGGAAGAAATCTCTGATCCGGCATCAAACCAAATCTGAAAGAGAAAACTCAAATAAATGAAATGATCCAAAGACCTTTACAAATAGTCAACCAATAGCTGCAAAACAACAGGCCTTGAATCACTCTGATTGGATGTTTTCTTTAAGGTGGCATGGACATAGTCTTGTATATGGAACTGATTATTTCATTGCCTGTTTCATTGTTTGCAAAGGAAAGTTTCTATTAGAATACTTTCTCAAGAAAAAGAGGTGTGATTATTAAACTGACGGTCAGAAACTTTGAATTAACAAAGTGTTTAAAATAAAGTGTGGAATGAGTCACATTCACAATGCTCAGAAGGACTTGGTATCAGATTTAGAGTCAATACATCCTATGTTGGTCTCCTCTCAATCTGATATCGAACACCAGAATTGGCAACTTCCTAAAAGCCATCAAGGATGTCCTTGCTTTGCAGGGATTTGCCAGTTTACCTATTCTTCCTTCAGCTACAAATAAATGAAATGAAGTATTTTATGTTAATGATGTCCTTGTCTGATACAAAAAAATCTCTTGACAATAAGGTGAAACTTGTGACATTGACATTATCTACTCATATCTGAAAATATTGACATTCTGTAGGTCATTATGAGCTTTGTGAATATCAGATAACAGTTTCACTCCAGCACAGACCTCCCAAATGTTTGGAATGACCTTTAAAACGCTGCAGATATTCGTTTACGCATGGTGTGCGTGTGCGAATGGCAAAAATCAGGCACCAACTGTCCCACAGTGCAGAGTAAGCTTCATATTTTTACATAATAGCATTTCTTGCATAGCGCTCCAGCTCCATGCGTTGCCAGAAAACAAAAAACATAATCCCTCTCGGCTGAGTTTTTATGCCAAAAAGCAGAGAAGATGGAACTACCCTGAATACCAAACAGAAGGGAGAGGCAAAGTTACTCACACTTCATTACAGGATTTAAAAACTGTTCAAAAATGAACGGGAACCTGATGGTTTTTAACTGAAACTGCTATTTTAGCTATCAGTAGTCACCATAGCTTCTTTCTTTCCTCAGTATTTTAGCATTATGAGGCTACAGGAAGAGGTTTAGACTTCTGAGTCATATATGTTTTATGTAACTTGTACCGTCAATTATTTAGGAAATGCATTACCCAGCTGCATGTTAAGTATTGACTGTAAATGGTGGTGCAGTGGATTATTGATGCGTGAGAAGAAGCAGGTATAAATTCTTAATATGAATAGAGTTTTTCTGACATTTTAGCTTAAAACTTGAGTAGAAGGACATTCATTAATCTATACTCTGATTATCACCAATTGATTGTAAAAGTTTCCCAAATGATTGCCACATGAAGTCATTATTTAGCCTCTGAAGCGCAGCCTTTTTTCCTCACTTGGTTTTTCCCAAAAACCGACGTTTTATTATTATTGTAAAGGGCATAGATGAAATATAATGTATAGAAAAGGTTGTTAGCATTTCTTGGTTGGGAACACTTAACCCCCTTCAAAGAACATTGTAGTTTTAAAGAACAAAGTTTGATCTTCTTTTCCAACTTTTCTAGTGAATGGTAACCAAAGTCTCAAGGGTTCATCCTCTTGGGACCATGAATGACATTTCATCTCAATCCTTTTAAACGCTGATGAGATATTTCAGTCTGAACCAAAGTGACCTGGGACCTGCTGACCAACCAACATTGCATAAAGCCGTTAGCATTAGCATGGCTAAAATCAATGTGACAAATTATCAGATATTCTGACTTCAAGCTCCTCAAAAAGCACTTTACACTAAACTTCCCACAATGCAACCAGATAGAGCCTTTCTTAAGACCACATACAATAAGCCATCAGTATTTTAAGGCTCCTGTTGGCTGTCATGTACCAGTTAGCTTAGCCTTTCAGTTCCATACAGCCTCTGTGAGTGATTTTAGCACGCAGCAACGTGTTTAATAGCTGTGTGATGCTGTCAGGCATAAGGGGAGAGAGGCAGCAGGGTTAGCTGTACCCGCCAGGTCCCCAGATGGTCTGAGAAGGATGTGTGAAGCGTGAAAGGATGGAAGGGGATGAAAGCAATACAGTAGGAGAAAATAATCCGTGGCGTCTCTCTCTGGTTTCATGGTAAGCGCTGGGCATGAATACATCAGAAAGCCTGCGAATCCCCCCAAAATAGTACAAGCTGACATGCTATCTGCTCTCAAAAGGCAACTCTAATGAAAGATTAATAGGATGTAAAATATTGAAAGCGAGGGGATAAGATATATGGTGTGCAGGGAGCTGTATATCTTTCTCCAATTGCTTGGACATGGCTTCTGAAACAAAGATATGTACATTGGACCGCTATCATGCTCAAATAGCTGCAAGGCTTCGAGCGTCGGGCTGATTTATTGGAAGCAAAGAGCCGGAGAGAGGAAACCCCCGACTGTGAGTGAGGAACTGCAGGCAGAAGACATCTTCCTCTGCATGTAAGAAGAGGAAACATAAGCAGTACTCCAACTCGGATGTTATCTTTTATAATTAATTGTAATGTGTAATGCACATTAATTTAACTGCTGAAGCAGAAACACAGAATGTACATTGCCAAACGCTTAAAGCAGTAAACATATTTCTTGTCAACCAGTAGCCTGTCAGATAATGTAAAGTATTAATATCTGAAAACAGTTTCTGCAGCAGAGACCAGCTACTAACTGCATTTGGGTGCATTAACATCAGCCTTTATGAAACCTGACATGTTGTCTCATGGCCTTCTTACTGGTGAGCCATCACATTATCTCAGTCCACACACTGCAGTCCTGTCAGAGGCATTAAATCAGCCATCATGACAATTACATTACTACTTGCAACTTGTGTTACAGCAGGATTTATCCAAACTCCATTTTCTGAAGACTGGAATGAAGACTACAAATAATATATAATCAGCCATCTTGAAACATTTGCATTTGGACTGGACGAACCCAACCAACGTTCCTCAAGCATAGCAAGCAGTATAGTACAACATGTTTCAACAATACAATATGGCTTTAGGCTACAAACAATTATTTATCCAACCCATGTTACCTGGGGCAACTAAGGGGCAGTAATAGCAAGCTGTAAACACACCATGGACATTAGGGGTGTTGAAATTAATCATTTCTACGATGTGGACGATTCTGCATCGATGCAGTACAGAACATAATCGATTATAGCGTAGTAAAGTTGCTTCCTGATTTTACGGCCGCGTCTTTACAACATTTCTGTCACTTTAATATCAAATCAGTCGGTGACGCAGGATCAGGGAACAGACGTGACAGCGGCACAGCAACACGGAGTAGTCTGCTTTATCCACCAACACACGAACACCAGTCCAGAACCCACAGCAGAAGGACCCGCTCTGGATCAGTCCGTGTCGCTGCAGCTCAGACACACAGGGATTTATGTTTTTAAAAAATACTCGCGTTACAATCATGTCAGGTTTTTGGTGGATTTAGTTAAGTCTTGGATTGCAGAGTATGAACGTCCTCTTGCCATTTTTAGACGATGTATACGTGTGTACAGTTTGTGAGGAAAGCTTCCGCGATCCCCGCCCCTGAAAATAATGAGTGACAGGCTGATAGTAACCTGATAGAAACTTTATTATTCACTTAATCACTGATTGAGATATGATGAAGCTAACTTTATCTCCTACAATCATGGGATCTATGTAACAGTACGACAGAGAATGTAAGTGTTGAGAATGCAGTATTTTTGTTTTTATATGCTGTTGTAAATACATACTCCTGTTGTCTGCTGAGTTCAGACTCAAGTCCTGTGTGTGATGCCACATTCAGGACATTCAGTGTTCTTTTTTTAACAGAAGACCTTTGCTAGAAGCTGCAGCTAGACTGCAGGAGCATTAGTTTTTTGTTCTTGAGGATGGAACAATTTCACACACAGATACTGTATATATGTATTTACTCATTTACTGCATGTATTCATTGATGAAAAATAAGCCATATGCAGTAATATAGAAAATTGAGGATGCAACGCATTGGTATGAATCGTGATATCAAATCGGTAATAGGATCATCGTAATCTAATCGAATCGAATCGTGAGACCAGTGAAGATGCACAGCCCTAATGGACATACAATCACCTAGTTGACAGTTTATTATTAACACATCCATCAGATCAACTTTAGCATTCATTTGTAGTTAGGGTTGGTGTTTATGGTCAATAAGATGGTCAATATATATATATATATATATATATATATATATATATATGTATTCACTCTCTTTTATCTCTGGTTTGACGCCACCATCAAGTGGCTAACGAGAGTCATCCAACGAAGGAATACTGAACTTAAAGAGAAACATTGTGTTGTTCATTGTCTTCCATATAACATCCAATACCTAAATAGTTGGCAGTCAATCCCAATTGATTGCAATCTGATTTAATTTAGGGACAAGCAGACTACATGGTATTTTGGTATGCTCTCACTTTCGTTAATAAATAAATGGTAGTAGCATCTTAGACGGTTACAAAACTGCACATTTTTGCTTTACGAATAGTACTAAATACAGCATTTAATACAGCCAACATGGTGGATTGTGGTGAT
Organism: Pseudochaenichthys georgianus; assembly: GCF_902827115.2. Lineage (NCBI taxonomy): Eukaryota > Metazoa > Chordata > Actinopteri > Perciformes > Channichthyidae > Pseudochaenichthys > Pseudochaenichthys georgianus. The sequence continues at coordinate 5,869,592 of NC_047516.1, read as the reverse complement.
TATCAACAGCTTGATACAGAGTCAATATGCAGTTTGCACAGCTGGATGAAAATATATGGAGAAAGAAGAGGTGAGACTGCAAAAAACAGACACAGGAAGTGATGCACTGCTTGTATCCAGGCAGAGGGAGAGAACATGTGAGGGGACTACCCACAATGCCCCGGTGGTCTCGCATAAGCTGCCACCCTCCCTCCTCTGAAACAAACACACACACACACACACACACACACACACACACACACACACCACACACACACACACACACACACACACACACACACACACACACACACACACACACACACACACACACACACACACACACACACACACACACACACACACACACACACACACACACACACACACACACACACACACACACACACACACACACACACACACACACACACACACACACACACACACACACACACACACACACACACACACACACACACACACACACACACACACACACACACACACACACACACACACACACACACACACACACACACACACACACACACACACACCTCAATAAGGCAAAGTGCTTAACTCAGCAAACTGCCGAGCCAAGCTGCTATCACTCATGTTTATCCCTTGGCTGCACGCTCTCGTGTTTTTCCGTATATTCAGTCTCGATTTCTGCTTTTACTTCTGTTTATGAGGGTGCCATGTTTGTAAGTTAACATTATGAGCATCACAACGTTCAATGTGGTATTGATTTACCTAAGGAAAGCATAGCGGTTATGATAAGAGTAAAGAAACGTATATTTGTAAGTCTTGTCATGTAAGTAGAGGGCATTCAAGTGAGGTAGAAAACACGCAGAACGCCATGTTTGTAGTTCATAGTTCTTAGCACTCTGTAAACAGAGGTTTAACTATTAGCTTGAACATAGCCTGGGACACAAAAACGTGATCATATGCTAGGATTAAATACATACAACTTCTATATATAAAGACAGAGCCCAAGTACAGAAACTGCACAGACAAATCATTGAAAGACTGGAAGCCTTGTACCTGAATTAGCAGACTTAAAACTCGTGTCAGTTGATTGGTCACGGTTTCAGTGACTCACACATTACTTGGTGATTCAGAAAAAGGCCTGATAACTTAAAATAGTAGATGGATAACAAACTCAAACTGTATTTGGTGACCTGGACATAGGGGTGGGCGATATGACGATATATATCGTCGTGACGATATTAGGTCTCCACGATATGCTTTTTCAGAGATATCGTCCTATCGTGATAAAAAAAAAAAAAAAAAATTGAAAATTTTTTTTGAAAAAAAAATAGCGGGAGGGGGAGAGGCTCTCCGTGCGCGGCGCAGGGGGCTATGACAGCGGACGGAGAGCCTCTTCCCCTCCCGCTCCCCCAGCCTCACCTACTGATTTTTATTTCACCATATATCAAGCCCGATCGATTTCATAATGTCAGTGCACCTCTGCTTGCGTTCAGTCCGAGTTGTTTGACACGCTCCCAAAGTCCCCGCCCCCTTTCTTTGCAGCGAGCAACCATAGGGCAGGCATTTCATAAAGGGGCTCCTTATGAAAAGACTAGCAAACGGTGGAAAGACATAACTGACGCCGTGGCGTTTTATGTTTGTCCCTTCAGTTATGCTAAAGTCTTTTATTGCACTTCAAGTCTACTCTAAAGTTTACATTTTAATTGTTTGGCACTGACTTTTCCTCATTGATGTTTTATGTTTTACTTAGTTATGTTTTACCCTCCTTTTCATGTTTATTGATGTTCACTGCTCACTTGTTCATTCAGGGTTTCATTTCTGAAATAAAACCAGCTTGAAATGCTATGTTGGTCTGTTACTCCTTTTTGTTTTAGTTTCTGTTACCTTGTAGGTGCTTGTACTGTTAAGTAACTTGAAAAATAACCATAATAACCGACATTAAAAAATATGGTGATATATATCGTCTATCGTGATACTGCTTGAAAATATCGTGATAACATATTTTTCAATATCGCCCACCCCTACCTGGACATGACGTTGGTTGCACATTCATGACCCAAATGCTAGATGAATTACTTGAGCTTGACTTTGGGAAATTATACTTATATGGCTTGGCTGATTTTGATATCCTGAATGTTAGATAATTGACTTCACTCAATGAGTTCACTTGAATTCAGAGGGGTCTTGAGACTCCACTCTTTACGTAATCTACACAATTCATCGCATCAAACCCTCAGCTAATGCCGAACACCTGTTGAGGTTTTCTTGTTTTCCTGGCAGGACTTTCTTTCCCCCCGTTGGTCAGATCCCTGTGGTATCGTGTCGGCTGGCATTGGCTCCAAAATCAAAGTTTTTGCGGCAGCGTAACCGCTAGGAGCAGCAGAGGAATGTAGTTGATTTATCTTTGCTATCAGAAGGACAAACTGTTCTATGGTCTGCTTGACTGAAAACCACACCGAGACAAAACTCAGCCGCTGGGAGAAAACAAACTCATAGAACTGTAATGAGAGGAAGATGGAGCGAGGGGGAAATGAGGGGGGATTTTACCGTATACGCTACAAACTGTGAGATGATGTGCTGTTTAATAAAACGGAGATAAACAGATAGAGGTGGTTAGGTTGTACTGCAGGACTGGAATAAATACTAAATTATTAAAACGTACTGTGTCACTGATAAGGGCAAAAAACTCATCATTGCAGCATTTTATATTTCTCATTTGATCTGAGGTTGTAAAGTGAATGTCATGATCCTTGGGTTGATATCTTTAAAAGTCCATTATTTCAGATATATGCAGTTGTCAATGTGAAATCGCAGGTTCGAGGTCCACTGCTGACTGCAGACACAATGTGTGGTAAACCATGCATGAATGTGGTTTGAAAGTATTTTGCAAAAACTCAATGCTTATACTCGACCAAAGCACAGTTTTTGTACCATTTTCTAATAATCCTGCAGATAATGAAAATAAAGGCCTTGCTTAAACAAAACGAGATTGGTATCATTTAAAATTGATCTTCAATTCTTACTGTTCTCCTGCAATTTCACTTAGTATCTTCAAACAAACAAAAAGGGGTATTGCCTGCACATTTTCAAACCTTTCATAATGTTTATTGTATAACAACTACATTGTTTAAGTACATTACAAATATTTGTTTTCTATTACAGCAATAGTCCAGTTGTCATCTCGACTATAGCAGCAGAATATAATCATATTTTCCAATTAACCTTCCGTAAATTATTATTACAAGTAGGTTTCATTAGGCTACACTGTGTTAAATGACAAATCAAGTATTTATTTAATTGGCTATACATTTAGCTTGTAAAATTGCCATATTTTGGCTTTTAATGTACCATTTTTATTCCAAGCCTTACAATAACCAGAGGGATACATATTCCTTCTACATGTGTTACATTTTTTGTTGGCAGTGAGCCGTGACAGTCGATAGTAGTCTGGTAAATAAAGCTCCTTTCAGTCGTCCCTCTCTTCCGGGAGTCGGAGCTTCCTCTCCTGCTGGGAGCCGCTTGTGCAGCCAAATCTTGTGCCGCAGACACACTTCTGCCATCACAAATCCCTGTATAAAACCAGGACATGGCAGACTGATGAAGAAGGGTGAGGAGGGAGAGAATAGAGAGGAGGGAGATGCAGAGACTCCCCCCGAGACACTGAGCCTTTGGCAGGCCACCTGAACAATCCCCTTAACTTGGAGCAAGCCGCAGACAAAGCTACCACGGTCACAACTGCATCATCTTTCTGACGACAATACGAGGACATGTTTATTTTGCATTTTAGTAGACTTCCTGCAGCAAAAATGCATTGTACAGTTTCTATTTCTGGTGAAACTACTAAGTGTTGTAGACGACCTGCCTGCAGCTGAATCCACTGAGAGGGAAAGAGACAGCTTTCAAAAGGCTGCAAACAAAAGAGCCCAGCATCAAACACCATCACAGCTAAACCCACCACACACACACACACACACATTACCATTTCATCCATTCTCCTGTGTGTGTTCGTCCACCTGAGGCTGTGTCTACTCTACAGGGAGAGAAAATTATCACCCTGCCGGCTCAAAATAACAGGCGTGGAAACAAGATGTTCCTCCTGTATCTAGGCTTTGTTTAGTGATCGTTGAAATACATTCTGCATGAATTTTCACATCACGTTCACAGTCAAAATAATGTGCCTTCAGCGCGTCTTTATTTGTGTTTTCACAGCAGAGACTGACAGACGTGAGGACATGAAGGGGATCAGCTGTGTGGATGCATAAAGAGGCAAAAACAAATCAGGGCCATGTTTCCTCTCCAAGAGACAGCATAAGCTAAGTCATGCAGATTCACTCTTGTCAACAAACTGGAGGGCAAACTGGCTCTTATGTGCTCCAAATAACAAACCTCCTGTCTTTCTGTACTGCAATATATGCTTTGTGGAAATCATAATTACTGCTGGGATTGGCAACGTTTTCGCCAGGCGTTACGGTGTGAACACTTTGCTGCAGACATAAGTTAAAATGACAGTGTGCAAAAATGAAAAGCATTTTTGGTGCACATGAATTTTGAAAAATACAACAATTTACTTTAGCACATTGCTTATACTGTAAGTCTCCATCTTTCGAGCAACGAGCAGTTTAAAAAACATTCAGTTAGCAGCTTCTTCTTTTCTAGCTGGCAAGGAACACCACTTTTCTGCAAGTGAAGAGCGTTAAATACGCATTCATTCTGAGACTGAAACTCAAAGATCAAAGTTGGCTGTTGTGGGATTTGAAGGTTATATGTACAGATGTGTTGTGTATACATTAGCTTGATGTGTTTAAGATAGCAAATAAGACATTTATTCAGGGGTTGTAATGTTATGTGATTGTAATGTTATGTTAAATGTCTGTTTCCTTGTATCCTAATATTTTTTTGTGTTTGATGTTGCAAATGGAGCTGCTGTGATGCAAGACAAATGTAAGACTTGATCTGACAATAAACTACTATTCAGATTCAGATTGATTGTCATTACGTAGTACATGTACTAGTGACGAAATGTAAGTTTAGGCATCTGACCAGAAGTGCAAAAAAGCAGTGCAGGAGTCTACATAGTGAGAATAATTATACATGGAATTATTATAAATAGAATAATTATAAATAGGCTCTAAACAGATGAATATATATACAGTGTAAACGGCATTGATAGTAAAATATATAAACAGATGGGTGGCTATATTGTATTGTATTCAACATCTGAGGCCCTGCTAACCAGAACAATTTGCAAGATATTTCTGTTAAAGTTGGATTATGTAGTAGAGCCTCTGACGTGTTTTTCCTGTGTGGAAATGAGGACGATTATCTGGTTATAATGTATTGATTTAGTTCATTCACTGGACTGTAGCTGTTACACAGAGGAGTGCTGACTCTTTATGGACGGCAGCACACCAAGTTTGATAAGTCAAGCTGCGCTCAGCTCCATGTGTGCCAGGCCGCCTGCCGGGGCTTATGGGATTGGGAGGAGAGAGACACAGACAGACAGAGATCGAGAGAGACAGTTTATGACACTGACATTTACAACGACAGAGACCGTGCTTAAAAAGCTGCTTCAGTCTGAGAGCAGTCGGAATGCATCACTCAAAACGACTCCTATAGCTGTTCAAGTGGCTCAAAGGCAGCTCAAGTGTCTCTGTAAATAAGTATCTGTCATTGGGTCAGAGGCGAAATCATGTCACTACAGAAACGATGAGACAAATTATTCCGGTTCTTGGAGGACAATTTTAAGAAATATTTCTATATTTTGGGAAATATCTTTCAAAGCGAGATGGGAGAAAAAGTATGTTTTGTTAGCCTAGCTTAGCATATCAACTACTGTATTGTATGTTGGGTAATGAAGTATACAAATCCTAGTTAGCAGCGGTTCAACAAAGAAGCACAACATTCCAATAGCATTGGGACCCCCATGTGATTTTAAAGGGTCATTTGATGTATTCTTTCTGGGGTTTTTTGTCATTTTTTGCTTGGTTCTTATCGTTTCTCAAATACTTTTACCTCCTTTGGTTTCTAAAAAGCATCACTCATTGGTTGCCAACAACTGGATTTAAACAGCAAGGTTTAAAAGAAGACATTGATATATTTTAAGGAGTCACAAGCCAAATATATAAGAATACTGGCAACCATTATACTGAATGATACTGTAATTATTAAATAGCTGCATATAAAAGTATCAATTATCCTACATATGCTGCTTTTTCTCTTATTTTAGAAGTAACTGAGTTAACAGTGCAGCTCCGCTCAGTCTCTCCTGATCCAGGCCACAGGAATTAATCATTGACAGACATTTTAATAGTATTACCGCATGTGGAGAGAGAGGGGGATGGAGGAAAGTGAGAGATGAATATGTATGAGTCAAATGAAATAGAGAGGCACAAAAAAAGGAGGGCAGATAAATGTGAAGGACTGCACACTGTGCTTTCAAAACCACTGCCTCCGTCTCCTCACGTTAACCCAGAAAACTGAGCAGACCGCTGGCCTCACACCCAACCAACCAGCAGTGTACGATAAGAGAAGTGGCAGCTTCTGCAGGAGAAAAAAATAATAATTCACTGATATAGTTAGCCGAGAAGATAAGGCAAAAAGTGTATTTTTAGTTTAAAAGAATGAAAAGTAGAACAGGTTTATTTTGGTCCTCACGTTTATCATGCTTTGCCATTTGTTTCATAATTTGGGTTTAAATCAGGATATGGAGATTTGTGAATCGTCATCAAGGTCAAAGGGGATAAGCTCCCAGTTAGCAATGAATAGTGTTGAGTTTTTGTGGTGGTTTTGTGTCTTTTTATTTGTCTGTTTGTGGTGAAGTCTTCTGAGCGTGATGATTCTACTTGGGACGTCAGTTAAAGTCTCTCCTCCTACTTCTTTCATTTCAGTTCTTCACAATAATTGCCTGTTAAACTCATTAGAAAAAGATTATCTTCACAAATAAACTGCATTAAAACCTCTTGCACCTCTGCAGAGCCTGTAAGCTGTTCTCCCTTCCATAAATCATTTGGAATCTTCCGTAAATCCCTAAGCCGTCATCGAACATATGATGTGAGCAGACAGAGAGGCTTTAAAGCATGTGAGCATTTCACCGGCAGCGGGGGGGTGGCAGCATGAATATGCAGTCATTTCAGTGCATTATAGCACATTTATCCACCTGGGGTTCATCTACCGTTTGAAGTTGAGGGAGGCTTCCTCTACTAAAATGTGATATTCTAGGAGAGGGAAAAGCTTAAAATGAAAATAGAGGAAACTGAATTCAATGGGGACAATTAAGCCTGGCGAGAGTAGTATGACTTTGGTGTCACTAAAAGCTTTTCTCAACCTTCTCGCAAACACAGTAGTAGCGTAGTAAGTTGAACCTAATGTTTGTTATTTAAACTTCAACGCGTAACTAAAGTCAACATTTCAGGTTTTTCCTTGTACAGTTGCTCCACTCCTGAGTACAATATAAGACACTGTCCCTTTAAAGAAAACGGAAGGAGTGTAAGTGATGAAGGATAACAAGTAATACGTTTGAATAGACAGGTGACGAATATTTTTAAACTCCTCTAAAGTTCGGCATTGTGTCGTAATGTCAACGTTCTGAATTAAACAACGACCTGTTTCCACGCTCTGCTGTTGAGTCAGACTCACACCCACAGGTGTTTCAGTCAGCAACACATCAGCAGGAGTGTTAAAGACAGTCACGCATCACGCAATAAAAAGGATTTCAAATGTGTTTTACAGCACCCGCCAAGCAGCTCGTGGAGCTAATTAATATTTCACAGGGTGCATATTCTCGTTTGTCAGTCTTTTGGGTGAAAGTTGACACTCCTGCCATCATGCAGCACATATAGAATAGGGAAGAAACAACAGATTGCACTTGAAGGTGGAGAAAAGTGCAGAGCAAGTTCAACACCCGTGCCACCTGCAGGCAATGAGTTTTACAACTGTGGTATTTTTCTATAAAAAGAAGACAATGCTGAGTTCCTGATCACTTTTCCTGAGAAAAGGATTTATGTTTATGTCAGGTGCCCTTTAAGCATTGAAGAAATGGTGCTTCCCGTTCATGCCGGACATTACAAAGGCTTCCTAATGTGATCCAGATGGTAGTGATGGGAAATACACAGTCCTTGCTTATTGCACAATGTATTTCAAAGTGTATCCAAATCACATGTCTTCTATCATAGATCATAGGCTTCCTGTCTCATTCAGGATCGAATGCAAGATCGCACTACTGACCCATCAGTGCATCCATGGGAACGCTCCTCCATACCTGAAGGAACTTCTCACATTACAAACCTCCACACGCAACCTCCGCTCCACAACCAACCATCGGCTTCACCCCCCGAGGACCAAACTCCGCACAATGGGGGATCGGGCTTTCTGGGCAGCTGTGGAATTCCCTCCCACACCACCTGAGGACTCCACAGACCACCTGAGGACTCCACAGACCACCTGAGGACTCAACAGACCACCTGAGGACTCCACAGACCACCTGAGGACTCCACAGACCACCTGAGGACTCCACAGACCACCTGAGGACTCAACAGACCACCTGAGGACTCCACAGACCACCTGAGGACTCCACAGACCACCTGAGGACTCCACAGACCACCTGAGGACTCCACAGACCACCTGAGGACTCCACAGACCACCTGAGGACTCCACAGACCACCTGAGGACTCCACAGACCACCTGAGGACTCAACAGACCACCTGAGGACTCCACAGACCACCTGAGGACTCCACAGACCACCTGAGGACTCCACAGACCACCTGAGGACTCCACAGACCACCTGAGGACTCAACAGACCACCTGAGGACTCCACAGACCACCTGAGGACTCCACAGACCACCTGAGGACTCCACAGACCACCTGAGGACTCCACAGACCACCTGAGGACTCCACAGACCACCTGAGGACTCCACAGACCACCTGAGGACTCCACAGACCACTGACGCCTTCAAGAAAGGCCTAAAAACCTTTCTTTTAAAAAAATCTTTTGATTAAACTTTCGTTTCTTTGTATTATGCCTCCTGTAGCACCTTGGGATTGCTGTTAGCAATGAAAGGTGCTTTACAAATCGAATTTTTATTATTATTATCATATAACAATGTTTTTTTTTTCTTTCTTACTTGTCACAAAATGACTACTCAAGAGTTTCTCCTGGTGTTAAGCCTGAACCATATTTTAATTGACAGCTCGAACAAACCGAAAGCATGTTGTAAAAAAACACCCTGGTTGATATAGAGGATGTTTTTGCAGACTAAATACTGGGTGCATGGACAGAGAGGAATATTTTCCATGAGCAGTAAGTGGCTCCGGACTGTCAGCTGCAGGCTGAGATGTAAATGCAGAACGACAGCCGTCACCTCCCAGAGAAGAGCTGGAGTATTCCCACCGGGGAGAAGTAACATATGATGTGGATGGATTACCATGACATACACCTGCAGCCAGGTGAGAAGCTAACGAAGCACAGAATTACACAGATTTTTCTGTCAAAACACATCCACGTCGGAGTTAAATCTATGGTACAATAAGTTAAAACGTTTTTTATGCATCTTGGTAACATCTAAAACCTGCGTCAACAGCATTCAAAACACAATATCTTATTTATTAGTTGGGACCTACAATTCTCTGAGCAGTGGCAAGCCGTCAGGGCCTAAGATATTCTCAGAAATAATATTTGAAAACATAAAATATATATATATATATATATATATATTAGGACTGTCAGTCGATTAAAATAGTTAATATTGGTTGTTTACAAAATTGCGGCGCAACTTGGTGGGCGGTACCCTGGAAAGAAATCTCTGCGTGAGAAATACAAGGTGTGGCGTGTGAGCGTGTGAATGGAGTGGAATGCGTGTGTCTCACGCCAAATGCGTGAGACTTGAGAGCCCTGATTAGTGTGCTGACTTCTCCTACAATGTCCCGCTGTCTGCTTCCTGCATCAAGTCAAGTGCTCGGTGCAGTTGTGGCGAAATGTCGCTCCTCTGATTTCATTTAAACAGCTCCGTATATCCGTATATCCACACACACACACACACACACACACACACACACACACACACACACACACACACACACACACACACACACACACACACACACACACACACACACACACACACACACACACACACACACACACACACACACACACACACACACACACACACACACACACACACACACACACACACACACACACACACACACACACACACACACACACACACACACACACACACACACACACACACACACACACACACACACACACACACACACACACACACACACACACACACACACACACACACACACACACACACACACACACACACACACACACTGATTTAAGAGTTTCAACAATTCGCTGAGGCCACTTAGTAGCCAGCAGCTGGCTAGCTCGACACTGGAGGTCAAGGCAGGTCACACACACACACGCACACACACACACACACACACACAACTGCACACTTTAGACCGATATGCATGACTGATTGTACCAATACATTTAATACATTGACAGTCACAATACTTTATTTATCCCAGGGGGAAATTCGATTTTGTGACACTTGCTCTATTTTAGAATAAAATTAATTGAAGACAAGCATATATAACATATATATACATATACAGTGGGGCAAAAAAGTATTTGGTCAGCCACCAATTGTGCAAGTTCTCCAACTTAAAAAGATGAGAGTCTGATTTTTAAAGAATTTATTTGCAAATTATGGTGGAAAATAAGTATTTGGTCAATAACAAAAGTTCATCTCAATACTTTGTTATCTACCCTTTGTTGGCAATGACAGAGGTCAAACGTTTTCTGTAAGTCTTCACAAGGTTTTCACTGTTGCTGGTATGTTGGCCCATTCCTCCATGCAGATCTCCTCTAGAGCAGTGATGTTTTGGGGCTGTCGCTGGGCAACACGGACTTTCAACTCCCTCCAAAGATTTTCTATGGGGTTGAGATCTGGAGACTGGCTAGGCCAACACCTTCGTTGCCCGGGCGGTGTGTTTGGGATCATTGTCATGCTGAAAGACCCAGCCACGTTTCATCGTCAATGCCCTTGCTGATGGAAGGAGGTTGTCACTCAAAATCTCACGATACATGGCCCCATTAATTCTTTCCTTTACACGGATCAGTCGTCCTGGTCCCTTTGCAGGAAAACAGCCCCAAAGCATGATGTTTCCACCCCCATGTTTCACAGTAGGCATGGTGTTCTTTGGATGCAACTCAGCAATCTTTCTCCTCCAAACACGTCTAGTTGAGTTTTTACCAAAAAGTTCTATTTTGGTTTCATCTGACCATATGACATTCTCCCAATCCTCTTCTGGATCATCTAAATGCTCTCTAGCAAACTTCAGACGGGCCTGGACATGTACTGGCTTAAGCAGGGGGACACGTCTGGCACTGCAGGATTTGAGTCCCTGGCGGCGTAGTGTGTTACTGATGGTAGCCTTTGTTACTTTGGTCCCAGCTCTCTGCAGGTCATTGACTAGGTCCCCCCGTGTGGTTCTGGGATTTGTGCTCACCGTTCTTGTGATCATTTTGACCCCACGGAGTGAGATCTTGCGTGGAGCCCCAGATCGAGGGAGATTATCAGTGGTCTTGTATGTCTTCCATTTTCTAATAATTGCTCCCACAGTTGATTTCTTGAAAAAACAACTATTCAATATCCTGCTTTACCGCGACCGCTATAACTGCCGAAGAAGAAGTCTATGACGCTATCGCGTAGAGCTACGTTCTTGCGTAATGCGGAAGTGGGCGTGGTTAAATCTAAACTGGGTTGGAATAACGATAGACGCGCCCGGTTCCCTCGGCCCCCACCGCGGAGAATAAACAGAAGGGCAACCATGACAACCATGCTTCTTCGCTGCTTTTGTGGAGGAAGTTACAGCGCCACGTACAGGCTCCTGCATATGTACTGCAGCTTCTCCAGCGGTTGGAGCTAAACGGAGCTGTCTCGTGTGGACAGACACTATCCGGATAACTATTGCGTGTGGACGGAAGCTTGTTTGCGTTAATCCTATGCGTTTAGCCGTTTTCGTCCTCGTGTGGCCGCAGCCTCAGAGACAGTGGCGAGCCGTGACTTTTATACCTAGGCCCTCTGACACCCCTTCCCTCGAAAAAAAAGAAGAGATATTACGTCACAGCGGAATATCAAAACAGAGGCCCGGGGTGCAAAACGTATCAATGACAGCGACCCTCTACCACACAGAACAACACCATTTATATAAATACCTATCATGACAGGGCCCCCACAGCCAAGTAACAATTACTAATGAATTAAGTCGGCACGGCGGCCCACATTGAAAATTACTTAGGCCTACCTTTGATGATAAATCACTGAAACACAAAGTCCATCCTCCTGTCCTTTTGGATGAAGCACTTGCGGGTCATTCAGCTGATCCTTTGCCACTCCAGTTTATCATTGTAACTCAATCTTGAAAATGACTCGGTTAATAATTTCGCAACGATGTCATCACTATCACTGACATGAGCCATCATGAACGAACTTATGCTAATTATAAATCTATCGATCATAGATCTATCGATCATAAATCTCTCGTTTAGATTTATGATTCGAAAATAATAAAAGTAGGGTAGACATGTGGATATTATCCGTCTGAACAAAACGTGCATTTATCTAACAGTGTTTCTCAAACTTTTTCATACCAAGGACCACCTAACCAATAAAAAAACACTCGCGGACCACCTAACTCCACAAATATCCAAAAACACATCGTTTTTTACAAATCGCCTGAAAATGGTACAAACAAGTGGCCACATGTGTGATGAAGGTGTTCATCTGGGCTATTTCATGCAATCAAAAGTGAAACTTAAGCTCGTTCCATTGCAGAGATATTCCCGCGAGAGTGCGAAAAACTTAAATAAATGTATTTCTTTCAAATGTGAAATGTTACCAATATACTTACGGACCACTAGGGGGCGCTCACGGACCACACTTTGAGAAGCACTGATCTAACAGGTTCGTTTTCCACAGACCTTATTTCCAGCTATTTTCCAAAATCCTATGGAGAAATTCCGTTGCTTTCTGTCGAGGGAATCCGAGTGCGGCTTACTTCCGGGTTTTAGGACGCGTCACTGCACCACTTGCATAGACCTCACAGCGGGCGGAACTTGTCATAAAGTCCGCGAAAAGAAAGCCCGCCCATTTAGAGGGAAGATATGATTGGTCAATTGTACTGTCATTTGACATTACTCTCTCGTTGTGCCCTCGGGCCCTCTGTCACGGAGCCCCCTAGGGGACATGGAGAAGAAAAAAAATTATTTAAAAAAAATAAAATGTTTTGCGATATCTCGCAATACTTTTGCGATATCTCGCAAAACCCCGTTGCAGTTTGTAGACGGTCCCTAAGCACTCCTCTCCCTCCTCCAGCTGCAGATTGTTATTGATGTTTAGCTCGGCTGACGGCGCGTATCGAACTGTTCTGATAAAAACGACTCTGTAGCTCGTTGTCTACCTTGCTATGATTGTAAAGTCATGTTGTTTGTATTTTTACAACGTTATGTTCATGAGTTATTGATCCGCGAAATTCGAATCTGTCAATAACTCAGCTCAGAGGAACGTGCATGTCCCCTCGCTCTGAGTGTTCTCTTGAGGTGTCTTCACTTATGTGAAACCCTTTTATACAGTCTATGTGTGAAACCCGTGCCTATTGCCAAGCACTGATGTTATATCTTTATATTTAAGGCCAAGCTCAAAGTAAAATCGATGAACCACTCCATTGTTGTGGTTTCTGTGTTGCCGTAGCAGCAGAACTGACCAGGAAGTACTAAATGAAAAGTATTGCGAGATCTCGCAAAGGGGTTTTGCGAGATCTCGCAAAACATTTTTTTTTTTTGTTAAAATTATTATTATTTTTCTTCTCCATGTCCCCTAGGGGGCTCCGTACTCTGTGAATGTAGAGAGGGGGACCAACAAGCTCTCTCGTCTTCACAGAACTCGCAGAGACGGCATTTAACCCTTCACATTCCAACAGAAACTGAACAGGCAGATTCGAAGGATTTATTTCTTTGGAAATATTATTTTACATACAATTACATCAAGTTATTTTGGTAAAACTAATGAAAAATATAACAACAAAAACATATAAAAAAAATATTTTATATTTTATATATAGGCTATATATATAGGCTATATATATATATTAGGGCTGTCAAGAAAAAAAAAATTAACGCCACTAATTATTTTAACGCGATTAACGCATGTGTATTTTTTTTCCTCGACCGCCCCGTAGTTTCAGAGCGAGTTTAAAATACCATCTGCTGACAGCCCCGCTCCTGCCGCCCGCTTGTGGCAGACCACACTTCCAGGCTCACCGGCAGGCCCCGACTGGCCATCGGGAGGACCGTGTGTGTGTGTGTGTGTGTGTGTGTGTGTGTGTGTGTGTGTGTGTGTGTGTGTGTGTGTGTGTGTGTGTGTGTGTGTGTGTGTGTGTGTGTGTGTGTGTGTGTGTGTGTGTGTGTGTGTGTGTGTGTGTGTGTGTGTGTGTGTGTGTGTGTGTGTGTGTGTGTGTGTGTGTGTGTGTGTGTGTGTGTGTGTGTGTGTGTGTGTGTGTGTGTGTGTGTGTGTGTGTGTGTGTGTGTGTGTGTGTGTGTGTGTGTGTGTGTGTGTGTGTGTGTGTGTGTGTGTGTGTGTGTGTGTTCACAGTCCCAGCTGTGGATTATTCACAGAGCTGAGCCTCGCCCTGCAGACTTTTATTTCTTCAACATGTGTTTGTTTTTTGTCTCAGGGTGACAAACGCTGCACAGAACAATAGATGATGGTGCTCATCCAAACCTACCGTGTGTCAGCTCAGCTTATGTGTGTGTGTATGTATGTATGTATGTATGTATGCATGTATGTATGTATGTATGTATGTATGTATGTATGTATGTATGTATGCATGTATGTATGTAAAGTGTCCTTCAGTGAAATCAAACTGTTGACCCCACTAATAACAACCAACTTTTGCTGCAGAAATTAAGACGTATTGATTCTGAAACACAAAAGAAGACACTAAAGAAAGGAGGAGAAAAGCGCTTAGGCTTGTAATGAATAATTGTTTTGTAAAATAAGAAGTCAAAGTTGAAAAATGTAGATGATCCTAGGATACAACACTCACACCCACTAAGTCTGAATTGGCCTCGTGTCAACAGTACTGCAGTATTTAACCCCCCCCGCCCCTCATTGACCTCTTTAGCTACTAGTTTCAGTTTCTATCCCTCTCCAAATCCCAATCAGCTCCCTCCCCCCTCCCCCATCACCACTGACTGCTGCTGTCTGCAGTTCTGCTTTCATTTCATTTTTTCCATGTACTGTATTTGAGAGCAGCTATGACATCTCATCAATAATGTGCTTGGGCTTATAACAATGGTTATATGTCAATTTAGCCCTCTGCAAATAGTTCAACATCATCCAAAGTTAGCCTAGTTTTACCTGATTCGTGGTATTTCTTTTTTCATTATTATTAATCCTAATACTATATTTAAAAGAATAACAAGTAAGGAGCAGTTGTTAAATCTGCATCAACTCATCATATTCTATAAGATCATCATATGTTGAAAAACTGCTCTGCCTTTAGATTCATGATAATGTATGTTAAAGCTGAAATAGGAAATAAAAGAATGTAAGAGATGAAGAGAAACTGTATCCTTTTAAGAAAAACATAACATTCTTGCCTCTGAATGGACATCAAGCCACAGACTAAAAAGGTACAGATAGCCATTAACAGAGGACTAAACTAAATCCTTTATTCCATCAGCTGTGACCATCCTCAATAACAGCCTGTTAATAACAGCAAGGCTCCCCTACAACAAACACACACAACCACACCTTGACTTAAGCCCCTTTTTTAAGCCTCAATGATCCTTTCTCCAGAAACACCATCACCTACTTTTAATATAATAGTAAATAATTTATTTTTACAACTGATATTTTAATGGACCCAAGCCAGTGGAAGAACAAAGCACACCACTTAGTGACTTTAAAATGCAGTTGCTCTTTTTTTTTGTGTATGTATTGTATGTTGTTCTGTGTATGGTGTGTGTTATTTTTATTTTATTTGCCATTACCAAAGACCCATTTTCATTATATGTAAATGTTATGGACAATTGAGTATTCTGAAATGTAGTTGAGTGAAAGTATAAACTCAAGTATAAATCAAAAGGTGCTTGTACTTTACTTTAGTACATTACTTAAGAAAATGAACTTTCCAAGTTACATTCCAGCACTTAAAGAGGGGACTTCATTTGCAAATATCATTTTGGTTTTCAGTTAAGAGGCTCAATCTTTGGTACGTTTGCCCTCAAATTGAACTGCACACACACACACAAAAACAGGGACATTACCGTCATCGTACCCACTCATAAGCTCTTACAGAAAAAACACAGATCAATCAAACAGAGAGATAAGAGTGATGTTGTTCCTCTCTCCGTGTCAGTGTGACTCAGATCCACAGAGGACACACACT
Source organism: Pseudochaenichthys georgianus (assembly GCF_902827115.2). Lineage (NCBI taxonomy): Eukaryota > Metazoa > Chordata > Actinopteri > Perciformes > Channichthyidae > Pseudochaenichthys > Pseudochaenichthys georgianus. The sequence continues at coordinate 5,853,146 of NC_047516.1, read as the reverse complement.
CCGTCCCTCCATACACTGTTTACACAGAGAGGGATGAACAGTGAGTCTCAAACACCTTTACATCTGTAGGTTCAGTAAAATGGAACAGAGGCGTTTAGCGGGTAGACAGAGAGATAGAAACAACTAAATGTTTCAAAAAATAAGGAAACATTTAATAAAGACTTGGATTACAGTCAGCTTCCTGAATTAGAGGAGGAGCGTTGACACAAAAAAAAGAGCACAGAAAATGGAGAGTATCTCAAATAGAGACAGTTACACAAGTATAAATTGGGAGGGAAGAAGAATATGTTCTTCATTTTATAAGATAATATAATATTTCTACCTCAGTAACTTGCAAAATGCTCCTGCATTATTATTTATATTTCTTCGTGCACTATTTTTACAGTATGGTTAATGTCTTATGTATATTGTATGTTGAATTGTTGGAAAGCCTAGGATTTAGAACTTTGAATATCTGAATCTTTAAGTATGGAGAAGAATATTAAACAGGGAATAATGAAGAGGAGCATAAATTAAAACTACTTAAAATAACAGCCAACCTGCTCTCACTAACAAAAAAAGAATGGTATGATAAAATAAAAAATATTTATTTAACCTGTACTCTTCATGTGGTGCAACACAAGTCAGAAGTTGAGCTTTGCTGCCTGCATGCTGCCATATGCTGCCATGTTGTCATCATCTTCCTCGTCAAACAGCAGATACTGCGGAGGTCAACATCCCTAAATACAGTTATAGCTAAAGTCCACTTTGTGCAAAGGGTAACTGCTTTAAAAAGCCATTACACTGCAGTGCACAGGTCCAACGAGGTGATGCAGACTGAGCTGCATTGACTTCCAATCTGAATCCAGTCAGAGCTCAGCAGCATGGCTGATGGCTTTTTATTCAATACAACAACATACTAAGTGTTATTGAGTTTCATAGAGTCACAACTGCCATCAGTGTTTCAAAAATCTGAGTTTGTAACGTCAGTCTGATCAACAGCAGCTGTTTTTAATAGTCTGGAGTGAAATAAACATTATATTTAACATAATTAAAAGTATACATTTTGAATATCTCACTTCATAATAAAAGATGGAAATAGAAGAAGTCAATCCGATTTTTTAAACCAAGTTGGAAAATTATCATAATAATAAATATATATATATATATATATATATACACACACACATACACACACAGCATATTTATTTTGTAGTTATTCAAAAATATGTGGGAAGTGAATTTTTTTTAAATGTGGAAACCCCTTCAGTAAAAAAAAAAAAGTACATCAAAAAAAATATACAGTATATATATAAAATACAAATATTATCATATTAATAATAACCTAAAAAAATGGACACATGTGGATTTAAGTGTCTCCCCAGTCCTCATATCTTAATGTGCTTATGTGTTCTTCATTGAGCATATAGTAATTGTTAAATAAATGTGTTTTAATAGACTTCACAGTCAGTCCTTATATGAATAAGATCAATCACCAAACATTCAACCACTGAAGGATGCATTGTTCTTTCTCAGCTTGTTTCTGACGTTTACACAGCGATAGCCTTGAGTTTTTGTCAAACAGCGAGGCTTACAACACACCTCACTGCAGTCTGACACACACATTCAAAGAGTCACACACACTTGAGAATCATTTAAATCATTTAAAGTCTTTAAAAAATAAAAACGCACGTAATCACAGCTTTCGTTCACCTCGCAAAGTCATCCATTAATTTCCTCTATTCTCCCTGTGACTATCCGTGTGGCTGTGGATGAATCACAAACATTATCACTTCAACAAGGCCCCAAAATAAATGATTGACACCACTTCTGAGGAGAAAACGGGCCAGTTGAACATCAGACTGGAGGAGTGAAACCGATGCAAAATCACACCTGGCTTCATCATCTGCAACACCTCTTCTATAACAAATGCTGACGAAGTTTGGGAGTTTAAAAGGGTAAAAAAGGTAATTATCTGAACATTAGGTGGCTGCATCCGGTGCTTTCTACAGCCAGTTCAAACACTGCACATACAGCAATAATTGCCTGTTAAACCACATGTTGGACCAATTCAAGCCTCCATTTAATCTTGGAGTAACCCTCCCTTTATTCAGAAAGTCAGATTATTTGAAATAATGCTGGCATTGAAGAAAGTCAATTTCACTAACATTTTTAAAAATCTAAGCGTTAATGGTTCATGCTTTATTGTGTAAATGGAAGTCTCATACTGAGCTAGAGATGTTAGAAGAGTATCAGAATGTCTGCAGAATGAATTACAAAAATGGATTATACCTTATTTCTGACTGCAAACAGAGCACGAGTTGTGTAAGTCTGGTTTTACATTCAAATGTATTCCATGTGTGAAAGCAGGGCTAAAAAAAAGCAGGCCAATTTAATCTCCTCTTCTTCTTCTTCTTCTTCACTCCTTCCTGCAGAGAGAGCATAGTCCAAATGATTCACACGGAGGAAACGGATTCAGTAAAAGGCTTTGAGGTTACAAACTGCAACACTCCCTTGTTGAACTCAAAATCTCTGACAGCAGCAAAGTGTCAGCCTGACACTCGGCCCGTTTCATTTCACTGCACTGACTCACTGTTTTTATTAAGTGGACTGAATGTTCATTTAACAAAAACTGAAGCTTTTGTCTTCAGTGCATTTATACATTTGTCTAGTTCAGTTCACTTAGATTGACTCCTGTCATATCAGAAAAATATGAACCTTTTCCCCTTGAGGTTGTGACATCTGCCTTGTTTTCCCACACAGATCAACGTATTGGAGAATCTGTTTGTCACAACTATGAAGCATCAAAGAACGAAGAAAATATGCATTGACGTCATTTACGGTGGCCGACGGGGGCAAACGAGTTTAAACCGCCGAAAAAACACTTCCAAAAGTATCAACCTGTTTCAAAAGTGATGCAATAACACGTCCCATACGAATGAAGAAACATCTTCACCAATTTGACGAAACATGCGTAGCGTTTACAAAAAGCGCAGCATCAACGAAACACTGCATATAAAAACGCTGCAAGAGCAGAATCGAGGACAATAAAAAGCGAGCGCTTGTTCACATCGGGAATTATAAAGTTGGCCAACAATCTCTGTCACTGGAAACGTACCTAAAATGTTTTATTGGTTTATTTTAACAATGTGGTCGCATAATTCCCTCGGTATTGTTGATCTGCTGTAAGCTAGCTAGCTAGCTAACTTAGTCATTATACTGATTATACTTTTAGTAAACCCTGCCATGTTTCATCAGGTTGCTGAATGTTTTCTAAATGCTGCGCCTGCAATGTCAAGTCGGTGAAGATGTTTCTTTATTTGCATGTGTTTTGGCACATTAATGTTTTCATAACTGAATCGTTTTTAAAAATGAAGCGCGTTTCTTCGTGTTTTAGGCCGTTGGTTGTCAGCCACCATAATCTATAATGCATTTTCGTTGCTCCAACGAGAGGATTTGCTCAATTTCGTTGTTTTATATTTTTAGGCTTTGGACTGTTTATGGAGCAAAACAAACAATTTAAAGATGCCATTTTTGGCTCTGGAAATCTGCATCTTTTAACAGTTATTCAGATCTTCTGGATTAAAAAAGATAAAGACCATTTAATAGGATAATGGGAATGAATGCTATCATTGTGGAGTGAATATCAAACAGCTGATGGGAGTAACATGGCAAGAAACAGAGAATAAGAAAGAAGAATGCTTATCAGCAAACATGAAGTAAAAATATTTAAGGGAAGGACATTTAAGTTGTTTAGGCTGTTTAGTGATATGTAGGTAATCAACTAAGATCAGGGGTAAACTCAAAATATCAAAGAAAGTTAGGAGTGAGCAGGGAGGTACTCATACTGACCTTTAGTCAAGACCGAGCGCAAAACAGTTCAATAAATCATATATTTATCTCTTTGAAAACATCCAAATATTCACCACTGACATCAGACTTTCATCTGAGTGAGAAACCCTCCCTGTTTACTCCAGATGTGAAACTGATATTTAGACACTGAACTAGCTTTGGATGGAAAACTCATCCATTTTCAGTCGAGTCCTTTGCACCACCCACCAGCTCCATCTGCACAGAGCTCCATATTGCACAATAGAGGGAGAACATCTCCATGATGTGTTGCCTCAGGAGGGGAAACCGTCAGGTCAAACTAGGGCGAGTCATCTTGACATGGAATTCATCATCTCAGGCAATAGTTATCTGGGGTCAAAAAACAGCTGTAATGAAACTACAGGTTGCAAGACAACCTTTCAGCAAGAGGTAATGCTGCCTTATACTAGCAACACATTTAGACAATGTATTTAGACCATCAGGTACAAAGCAAAACATATATGTATGTATTCATTCATTCCAAATGCTGCTTAGAGTATTTGCATGTCCCTTGTTCTTCAGCAAGGAGTCTTTCCTTTCATAATCGCAACAACCACTCTCTTCTATAAGCAAGTGGGTTTCATTCATTTCAATCCTAATGAAACAACATTTCTTCAGTGTTAGTTCTGTAACTTTCGCCTACATTTCACAGGGTTTTGGTGCTGAACATATCTGAATGCAGTCTCTTTAAGTATCCCTGTAAGACCTGAGGAGTTACTGGTTATGGTTTTCTGTTATCATCGTCTTTATTGCAGCGAAACGTCACCCTCTTCCTCCCTCATCGTCACACTGACCTCGGCCTGACACACTGCCGCCACCACAGCTGCAATCTCAGAGATTTACTGACGTTTATAAACCGTTTATGGAGATAGAAGCCGGCAAGAAGAGAAGGAGGCGAGGGAGGAAGATAAGAAGGAAAAACCTACACTGCACAAGAGGATAGCAGAAAGAGAGAGAAGGCTACAACAGAGATCAGATTAAAAGCATGATTACAGCAGAAAATGGCACAGAAGAGTCGATCATCGTGAAATATTAAGTGCTAGAGGCAAGTAACGCTTATAGTTGGTGAACGTCTTTAGCTGCTGGGCTAATAGCTAACCGGCTACACAACTAGAAGCATGATATGTGAACATACTCTTAGTTAGCCCGTTTTGTATTTAAAAACCTTCTTAATAAAAGGTAAAAGATGTGTGGTTTCTCGTACCTCTATGTAAAACATGCCTCTGTATTGTTGCTAAATTATATCTGCCAGAAGAGTTGGAGAAAGAGATATGTGGAAAATAGATTTTGAGAAGACTGAAAAGAGAAATAAGTTAAGAGAAATAAATATAAGAAGAGGAGAAGAAAGGGGAGGCTTTAAGATAAAGTAAATATGATTAGAAAACATCCACATTGATGCCTTCTATCTCTGCAGCATAATAATTGCAGGACACATGTTTCCCCATTTACCTTTTCATGACAGAATCGTCATCAATTTATGATTTCTCTAATGTTTGTATTTTATTTAATGTTTTTAATTGTTAAAAGATTATTATTATTTGTATTTTTGGTTAAAGTCCCAAAAAGCTATTCCAGAAAATCTGAAACTAACATCATACAGATGTTTGGATGTTGTGGAAGGACAGCTTCACACATTTCCCATTTTTTCAAATAATGGGATTCTAAAAGGAATACTTAATGTATTATTGTTTAGGTTTACACAGTGCTTAAGGCTCTCTGACTTAGGCATTGGTCCTCATGTAGAAGACTGGACGGTTAATTATAAGATAGTTGACTTAACAAAAAATGATGTTTCAAACAGTGTGACTGAATATATTCAAGTTTAAAAGCTAAAAGCGTAAAGAAGAGGAGATGAATTGTCCTGGGAGATGCCGTCTTTCTGCATTTCTCACAGTAGACGTGATGAAAGGTGAGAGGCTGCGTGTACTACTGACCCTGTTCTATATTCATCTGAGGTAAAAAGCAGAAAACATGTCTGCGGACTGCATTCAAGACAGTTTAATACTGCATATGTCTTGAATACCTTTATACTAAGAGAAGAAAGAAACGGAAGCTGTGTCACAAGAGGTCAAAGTTCATTCGTTAGAAATAAGAAGCCGATCAGAAGACGTCTCCATCTGTGTGTTTTCACGTCCATTAACAATATGGTTTCTGTCTCAGTGGCACCAACAAGTCTACAGCGAGAGGAAAGAATCAATGACGGGGACCGAGGTTTTACTACACAACATTAACATACTCTATGAGTCCGTGTTTACAAGACAAATCACTCTTTAGGGTGAGTATTCATTAAAAAACACAACAAGCTACTTTCAACTAACGAATAAATATGATATGCCTGGCATCGGGTCGCATGTTTTCTGATTATAAAATGTCCCAATTAGTCAACGAGTGGAAAATGTTTGATGATATTACATAGTCCAAGTTCTCAAAAATGTGAATATTAGGCTTTTCTTTGTCGTTTACAATACAGTTATACGAACATCTTACAGTGAAATGTGCTATTTGTGCTGTAGAAAATGCAATTATCAATGTTTTTGGACCTTTTATTTATTATATGAGTAATCAAAATCATAAGGAAAGTACTAAAATATATTGTACCAAAGGAAAGGAGAACATGCTGTCTCACAAGTCCTGGCAGCAGCAACATTTAACGTCTGTGTTAGCCGTTTAATTGTACAGTGAGGATATACTGAAAACATCCTTCTATAGTATGATCCTGGTTAGGACAGGAATCCTAACCTATAATGGACATCATTGAGTATGTCCCTAGACTCATTTTCTATATGTTATATAGATAAAGGCTATCACTCTGGTATCTTAGGTCGACCCTTGTATGAAAGCATTTGCATTCAGTACATCTCTACACTCCTTTTCTTTTTATGTATTACCCATCCAAGTAAATCATGAAACAAAGAACACTGAGATCCAAAGTAAACGGCCTGAAGCTGCAGTGTTTTGCTTTTCCTTCAATCTATCACAGCTCTTCAGTGCTACAATGACTGACCGACCTTGAAACCTGACATCAGAGTGACTAAAAAGCTCTCCCAGGGGTAAAAGCAGACATTAATAAATGACTAGCTGGGTTGAAAAATGTCAGCAAGGGGAACAAGATCATCAAAAGGACAAATGCATCAGATCTGATGGCTCTTTGGGCTTCAGTGAATGAAACATGATTCAGAGTTCGCCGACCCTCCAGCTCGGCTCCTCTTACCAAAAGTTTCATCTGTTGTCGGCGCATCAGAGGTGACACGCCAGGTAACGGCTACCTCAAACAGCTGGAGGGGGTCATAGGGTCACATGACAGCAGCCTCGGGCCAATCAGAGGCCACCGAGCGCTCAGCATTCCTGAACGTCTGCAGATTGTTTGATATTGGATAACCCTGAATCGCTCTCTGCACATTTTTTCACAACGTCACCTTCACTACAGTCTGACATGAAGTGGTTTAAGAGACGAGAATATTTTCTTCTTCCTTCAGGTACTGGATGAAAGGATAACAAATACTATCTTATATCTCTTGGATCTCATGTTTCATAACTTTGACAAAAGATGGGGGAAATGAGTAAGGTATACAACAAAAAAGATGACTTGAGACCCTCCTCATTTATCCAATATCAAGCCAAGATATTTCACAAGAAAACACAAGAATCAAAAGATCACCATTAACATTAAGCCTCTAGTAATCAAACATGTCATGGCTATAACCCTAGGATATTTCAGTCTGGATCAAAGTGGTGGACTGCTGTTTTTGAAAGGGCCCCATTCTGCTCATTTTCATTGTATTGTTTGCCTCTACAGTGATATGTTTTCCATACTTTAATGTTCAAAAATGTATTTATTTTTCTCATACTGCCTGTGCTGCAGCACCCCTTTTCACCCTCTGTCTGAAACCAGAGCCCAGTCTGCTCTGATTGGTTAGCTGGCCGGCTCTGTTGTGATTGGTCAACTGCTTAGAGATGTCCCGTGCTTTAGACTCACCTACAATGTGTTGGAGCGCTAGCCAATAGTAGTGCGGGTCTTACATAGTGATGTCACGATGTTCAGGAAGTAAACAAAGGAGTCCAATGGTGTTTCAATCAGGGGAGAAACTCCCTCTGGAGGGACCATAGGGATTTTAGGCTTTGCAGACAATTTACATTCACAAAAACCTATATAACAGGGAATGGAAACCCCAAAAAAGCCTAATAAGGCCTTTTTAAGTCCTAACAGCTAAGAAATAACCTATTATGTGATGCACAGAGAGCACATTAATAATAGAGTGTGTGTTGTTTGCTGTCGGAGCTCAAAGGGTTGAGGAACAGGAGGATGTGTGAGGGAGTGAGGCAGAGAGAAGGCCCGTTCACAGCGACATGCATTATGTGAGGGTGTCTTCATTAATGAATAAACCTCCACAGCTTTGTGTTTCAGGAGGAAAAAAGAAACCTTCCTGATTGATTCAACAAAGAGAGAGCAGACACAATTTAAACCTTACAAGACAAAGAACATTTAGAACTTCCTGACGGGCAGACCCCATTCAGTGCGGGTGGGAAACCTCACATCCTCCACCCTGATCCTCAACACCGGAGCCCCTCAAGGCTGCGTGCTCAGCCCTCTCCTCTACTCCCCGTTCACACACGACTGCGTGGCCACACACAGCTCCAACACCATCGTGAAGTTTGCTGAGGACACGAATATGATGTAATTATAAGCTTTTAAGAAGGTAAAAACTACAGAAATGTTTTGGCTTTTTGCCTAAAGAAAATGTCTGAATTATATATTTGGTAATTTCTTCAGTAGCATGTTGACTGAACTAAAAAAAATGTATGCATGCAATTGACATTTACTTTTATTTCTATATATATTTTTCTCAACTACTCTATAAATGCCAATAACAGTTTTGCATAGTCCAAGTTGACCTGTCAAAATACTTTAAAGAATGACACTAAAATATTTAGTTTTCTTCTCACAAATCAGATATTTACCCCCAACGTAATGTGTAGGTCATTTGCAGGTAATCATTTCTGACTTACTGTATATTATATACATGTTCCTGCTTCAATTCACATCTATTATGCTAGCTAGCTTTGAGGGAAGATCATTATTAATACCTTAAAGCTCTGATTTTATGAATGTACACAACATATCTATTAAAACTGCTGAAGAAATCAAAAGACCCTACTACTGCTACCCTTATTTATCTTTTAAAGATGCATGGATCATGGGTGTATCATTATTAGGGCAGAGGGGGGTGCAGGGTGTCCCATGTTGTTTGGGGTCAGCGGTATTTGGGAGTCTCTGCCTTTGTTCGAACCTCATCAAGTGTGAAAAACGGGGGCAGGCCTGAGGCCCTCTGCTGCAGAAGATCATCCCACAGAACAAGCAAACATTTGAGAGGAACAACATTCATTTTGGGGTTGAATGTTGGCAGCTGTCACTCACACGAACAGGACATAAGGGTCAGGACTTATGGAGGGTGAGGCATCATCTCCCTCAGGATGAACAATTCAACAAGCAGATAATGACGTCTGTGTGCATCCCTGGAGAAAAGAAAACTAACATACGAGGCAAACGTCTTACAAGCATCCAATTCTGTTCTGCCTTTTTCTGTTATAGTTAGGGCTGACTTGTTAATTAAAATTAAAATATGGAGTTATAATGTTTGTTAGAAATGTGTGTGAAATGGTACTATGATGCCAGATGATGTTTCATATACTTTCCATACTGTTCAAATTAAGCAGTTATTTTATAAATGCTTTTAACCCTACAGTAATTAAAGTAACTTATAAATGTGCTGTTACAGTCCCTCTGGATTTGTTCAATTTCCCGTATGTTATTTTACTCACAATCAACCATCACACACAATATGTGCCATCTTGGCCACAATGTTATCATTAAGCACTAGACAGAGAAATCCAAACTGTGTTTTAATGGATATGAGGAAGCGAGACTTCCCCCAAAACCACGACAGCTACAGCTGAAAGCAGAATCCCTGCAAGTCATTCTGACCTCATTGAGACTAATGACCGGCAACAGATGGCACAGGTTCACATTTCATAGTTAAGATGGAGACTATAGAGAGTGTTTAGCTCCAAACAAATCTAAACAGGAACTGTAACCTGAGCTGAATCACTGCACAACGTCCAGTAATTTGAAAATTAGTGGTCTTCCATTTGGTTAATGAAATGTAGAGATGACAATGTGAAAAAATAAAAAGGTGGAAGCTCATGATGACGCTTGAGAAAAACTGTAAAAACCACACTAACTGCTCAACAGCTAAAAAAGACAGACAATTAGAGAGCAGTGAACATGGTGAAATATATTTCATCAGGAGAAGTGACTAATAATGGACTTAAATTCATTAATAAGGCACAAAGAAAGTCCTGTGTCTGCTTGTTGTGTAACAAGTTCACCATATCAACTAAAAGGTGATTTGTTAATATTGTGTTCACAAGTTGTTACCGCTGCCACCAGGTGGCCAGAAATATCAGTCATTGCTCGTTTATTGTAGAAAAGCTAAGGCTCTGACCTTCATATTTCTGTCATTTCTCTTGTCAATGCTACAGTGGAGACTGCTGGTTTATCCTGACCAAGGACAACAGGTTACCATACCGTCCTGCTTAAAGTCAAATATGACCTCCTCTAATGGCCTTTACCTGGGTCATTAACTGCCTAAAGTCCAACAACAAGGACATGATGGCAGTAGTACCAAACCACTTTGATAATCCTGTGAAATCACTGCAGCTAATGGCACTCATAACCTATGAAATAACTATTCTGGGTTCACATGCTGGTGGGAGAGCCCAATACTCATGCCTGATATCCCTGGAGGGCCGACACATTTTAACCTTGTGTCCATGATATATTTACTTACCAAATATAGTGTTACAAACACATACAATTGCATTTTCTGTTGAAGTACCAAATGCATGAACAGAAAACTTAAAGATTGCCCTGAAAATTATATTTTGTAAAAAAAAAACTGAATATGCAATTCAACCCTTATTTAAACTTGTTGACCTTTTTCAAAATCCTGTTTCATGAGGACATAATGTGGTTTGAGCACAGTGATTTCACTTTCAATACTTCAGCAAGCTTTTCTTTTCTCCTAAGTGAGGAAAGGCCACAAAGGGTGATGATGGAAGTCCCCCTCCCCTCCCCTCCCCGGCCTCGCCCCTCGTTTGGGGATGCAGGAGCTCATCACTATCTCTGGACCAGGCCCGTTTTATCCACACACACACACACACCACTGAATCACGTTGCATTAAAAAAAATCCTAAAATTGCTTCCAGCTGGCTGCGAGTAAACCTTGTCCCGACAGAAAGCTGAAACAAAAGCATGTCCTGCACAATAATTTGCCCAAAATGCGCACACAGGGTTGCACACTTGCTCCGACTGACTCTGCAGTGCAGTTCAGACCCGAAAACTGCGGCTGATTTTGGATTTAAAACATCGAAAAACCAAACTTTTACTGATTTAAACCGTCCTCCTGCTTTCAAACAAAAGGCTGCTATAAAATTCCGCTGCAGAGAAACTGTCTTTCACGTCGTAGTGGTGAAAGTACCCGGCCTCCATGTGTGTAGTTTTTCACCACTAACGGTATGATGCTGCTGCTGCACCGTGCATCCTCAGCGTGCACAAACCCGGACAAGAAACCCCCCGGGGAAGAGCCAGGAGAAAGAGGTGCAGAGAGAGAAGGGGGAGGAACGAGACCGAGATGGCCGGGGCTGAAGGACTCACCAGTCGGTGTCCGAAGTCTCGTCAATGACGTCCTGGTAGGCGGTCAGCAGGTCCAGTCTGTTCTTGCCCAGATTCACAGCCATGTTTCCGTCCCTGCAAGCATCCAGACCGCTGCTGATGGAGAGAGACGCGGAGTGAGACGAGAGGACGAAGAGGAGGAGGAAGAGGAGACAAAGAGGCCGGTCGAGTGGTCCTAGCGCCGGAATGTTACAGACTGAACAGCCTCATGGGTCCTAGTGCCCAGCAGCGTGTTGGTTTTTTAGTGGAAGCAAATCTGAGAGGGTACGGAAGAGGATTAGGGACATATGAGGAAAGATTGTTGGGACGTGACAAAAAATTTAAGAATAAAATGGAGTTCTGGTTTTAATCTCAGAATATTGAAGCAAAAGTCATAATTTGAAGAACAAAATTATTATATTTAAAACAAAATTATGATATATATTATTTATTTTTAGGTATGGGATAGAGATAATTTTCAGGAAAAAAATTGGAAAACAAATCTGAATTTTTCTTTTGAAAATCTGTGAATTCAGAATCCCAACATTTTTCAAAAATAAATTCTAAGAAAAAGGTTTAAGCTTTTTCAGTTTAAAATCAGAACTCTGAGATTAAAGTCAGAATTCTGCATTTATTTTTTCTGATAATTTATTTATGTTTTCAGAAAATCTAAGATTTCTGACTTTAATCTCAGAATATTACAAAAAAAAAGCATTTTGATAACCCTTATCATCTTCCATAGCGGGGCAAGTGAGAAGAAGAAAACTAGTGTACCATTTTTTTGTATTCCTATTCTGACATTATTAACCTAATTTCTAGCCTACAGAGAGACATTGCATAACTTGTTTACACACCATGTAGCTAACGTGTGTTTGGAGTGCATTAAGCAAACTCACTTGGAAAAAAAACATGAATGCCTAGGGTCCTATTTAGGTTAATAGTAAACCTTATCTTCTTGTGGTGCGAGTACAACAACAAACATGTAATTATTATTAAAAAAAGAATATGTAATGTGCCTAAATTAAAAAGGACAAAAGGAACAGTGATTCATTTATTGGTTAACTCCTTGTTTTCTTTTATCTCAAATTGCCCTTGAGGCCTTCAAATTATTGCATTTTCTAAATTAAAAAAGGTAAAAAAACATTCTGTGTACAATCATAAACAGAATAGAAATGTGGAACTTTGCACCGATTAATACAGAAGAATAAATGCTATTAACACGCTTAATGTCAGCAGCAGATCACACACAGGTGGCAGATACATGAGCACATGTCTTTAGTCAACGAGATTAATCTGCCGCAGCAGCAACAACAACAACAACAACAACAACAACAACAACCCTGCTCTCAAATTGCCTGAATATTACTCAGTTCACAATCTTTTACTTTAATTATCATGAAATAAAACGTGTTTAGTTTTTAGAGTCTGCAGCCATGCTAGCATCTTGGTGACGCATAGGCACCAGGCATTTTAGGTAAATGCTAACATTAAGTCTATCATGATGTTTTCTATACTCACTATCTTAGTTTAGCGTGTTATTATTATGATCGACTCTGGTTTCAGACAGAGGGTGAAAGGAGGTCCTTTAGCACAGGCAGTATGAAAACAATGATTTCATAACATTAAATCATGGGCACATGTCACAGTAGAGGCACAAAATACAAATATGAAACCTGAAAATGAACTGTATATATATCCTCTTTAAGGTGCGGGTCTGTAATGGGATGCAACTTTAGATCTCTTGCATGAAAGGCAGACCTATCAGACCAATCAGAAGTTGGGTCCAAGGTACAGGTGTCTGTAAACTAAATAAACTGATCTACAGTATGACTGTAATTTAATGTTTTTCTAAGCAGGTGGTGCAAGAGGTACATATATTAGAGTAATACAAATAAGATGGTCTAAAGATACTCCAATACCAGTAAAAGTCCTGAATTAAAAATGATACAAGTTAAGTACAGATTAAGTGTCAGCAAAAAGTACCAAATCAAAACTAAATGTACATCTAAATGTGCTGAATTACAAAGACTGGCTCCATTCACTGTGTTATATTACTATATCATATAATTAGTTTGAGTTTGTATCCGTAACAAAAACATGTCAGAGCATTTTAATGTTCCTTCCATGTGAAGCCAATTGTAAACATTGGATTGATTTGTGGTACTGTATCGTATATTTTTATATGTAAAAATAGTATGTGAAAAAAAGTAAGTGTCAGACAATTGTAAACTTTGATTGCAAACTATACGGCTCAATATCTTTAAAGAAAAAAGTGGTTGTGGCTGACATTTCTACTATTAAGTTAAATGTTGAAGATGATAAAAGATTAAACAATTAATAAACAAAATGTCAGTGACTTTATAATCCAAGTCTTCCTCTACAAGCTCCTTTTAGAGGGAATGATGGACTGAAAATCTTTTCTTCTGGAGATGTTGACATTTTGGGAGGTCGTCCCCCCCAGGTCTGGTGGGTTTGTTGCCCTGGTAACCTGCGTTGCCTCAGAGGGTCGAGCCTCAATGTTTTTATCCCAGGCTCGGCTGGCACTGAGCCCACATACCTCCCCTCTGAGGCGGGGAGAATAGAGCAGAGGGGAGGTGGTGGTAATGGTGGTGGTGGGCACTTTAATTGGCACAAACTGCGACGTACTTCAAGGTGAATCTGCTGAAACTCATTCTGTTTGCATAATTTATCTGCCCCCTGCTGTATCCACTGCGTGTTAGTTTAATGTATGTACATGTGAAGTCAGTCCTCTCCAACTTATTATAACAAAATATCTTCTTCTTCTGATAAATAAACAGTTAAGACTATGTGCTGTTATATGGATGTCAGGTGGCTATTAAAGGGGCGGCTCCTTTTTAAAATTCCTAATTGTATTTTGTTCCTCTACTGTGACATGTTTACATGCCTTAATGTTCAAAAAGGTATTTATTTTTCTCATACTGCTTGTGTCGCAGCTCCTCTTTTCACCCTCTGTCTGAAACCAGAGCCCAGTCTGCTCTGATTGGTTAGCTGGCTGGCTCGGTTGTGATTAGAGATGTCCCGCCCCTAAGCCTATACAAAAAAACGATGTAACACACTACAGGAAAGGGAAAACACAACAAAGCATAATAGGGTAATCTCAAACACGACTCAGAATAAAAGTGCATCCAGATTGAACTAAAAAGGAATTTCAAACTCATGCTATTCACAGTCAAAGAACAGGACATGTTTGCTGTTCCTTAATCCCACTTTGGGAGAAAAAGCTAAAACATTCAACATGCATGCCCACATCTTTGATTTGTATATTCCCAATTTAATCTCAGTTTTTCCTTTCATAGACCTCAACCTAAATGAAACTACGTTTGTAAGTCTGAGGGTAAAAGTGTGTATCGCTGTTTAGTATGGGTTGCACTCAAAGACAGACAAAAGCCCCTCCGGATGTAGAGGAGGTGAGACACAATTTCAGACATTTTTCTTTTAAAAGGAATTCATTATGTAGAACTTGTTTGTGCAAAAAAACAAGCGACAAAGTATCTGTGTAAAGCAGTGGTTCTCACAGTGGGGTCTGTGTTACTCTCTCTGAAAAGTCCATACTCATTTATTTTAATTATCATGAAATAAAACTTGTTTTGCTGACATGTTAGCATCCCAGTGACACTTTACATAGGCAACAGGCAGTTGAGCTAAATGCTAACATGCTAAAGTTTAGCAGATAGCCTATGATGTTTTCCATATTCACTATCTTGGTTTAGCTTGGCAGCATGCTAACAGTGGCTAATTGTTACTATGCTGGGGCTGATGGGAATGCCATGTCAGAAATACTCACTCCTTATTCCTGTCACCCACACACACACACACACACACACACACACACACACACCCCTCCCCCATTTAAGTGGGTTGGTATTAATTAATGCTCCTCACCCTGCAGGTCCTTGTTGTTTCCTGCAGAAACTTTGTTCTGTGTGTGTGTGTGTGTGTGTGTGTGTGTGTGTGTGTGTGTGTGTGTGTGTGTGTGTGTGTGTGTGTGTGTGTGTGTGTGTGTGTGTGTGTGTGTGTGTGTGTGTGTGTGTGTGTGTGTGTGTTCGGTATGTGAGTAATTTAGTAGCATAACTATTCACATAGATAACATAGTGATTTCCTGCACGGTAATTCTTGTTTAAGAAACCAAAAAAAAGTAAATTGATGGTGTCTGACGGGTAAATTAGGCTGTCAGGGTGAACACTGAGGATTACACCGACTCTGCTACCAGCTCCAGGAAGGAATAAATAACACTTAGAAAGTCAGTGACTTCTTAGCCACCAAATGTCCATGGAGAGCAGCTTTCTGTCCCTCAAAATGAGGTCAGTCTCTAGTGAAAAAGGCAATCACTTTAATGAGAAACTTTTCAAGGAAACTTTTACTGCCAATGTGTGCACAGAGGAGGGGAGAGCTCAATTTAAATGCATGTATTTATTTTAGATGCGTACCCTGAAGACATCTGTACCACTCAGTTGTGTTTTTCTTTTATATTTGTTACGTACTCCCCCCCCCTTTTTGTTGTCCTCTTTGCTCTCTCTGCTGTGCAGGTACAGCTGGCTCCGCCTTCCCCAGGTGTTCCCAGTTGTCACTCAGCCGAGCTTGGCGCAGGTGTTCCCAGTTGCCAATCAGCCGAGCATAAAAGAGGAGACTGAAGGAGAAGGAGGAGGCCGATCACTACTCCGGATGTCTCTGCTGTGTCAGAGCTCTTTTGCCTTTTTGTTGTGTTAGTGTTAGTATTAGGTTTTCGTGGCTTTATTTCTCCCGGTTCTGTGTGATTTTGGGTAGCGGAGGAAGGCTCTGGATCCTACGGCCCGTGGTGTGGTTGGCCCAAGTCCCCTCCGTCTTGTTGTTTGTTTTACCTGTCCTCCAGTGTATGTTTTATGATTGTGGCAATAAATGTACGATGACAGTTTAGTGCCTACGTGTTGTGTACTTTTGTTTTATGTTGCGGACTGCCTCACGAGCCACTACTATTGAGTAGGGAGGCGGGTCGTAACATATGGGGGCTCGTCCGGGATATGAACCCGGGACCTCTCGCACCCCAAGCGAGAATCATACCGCTAGACCAAAATCACACAGAACCTAACGGGAGAAATAAAGCCACGAAAACCTAATACTAACACGTCCTCCAGGACGTGTTAGTATTAGTAAAACTGCTTTTTTTCGGCTGATGTGTACAATTTTCTCAAGAAATCCAAGAATAATTTCTCTATAACAGGGTAATGTGTTTACAAGTCTTTTCTTAGTAAAGCATTCAAAGATTATTCATTTCATATGTTCCAAAATCTCCATAGTTAAGATGCTTAAAACTGCATCTCCTCCCATTCTATCTGAATGAAAAATAACTAATAAACTGGTTTTGCGATAATTTTTCTGTTGATCAACTCTCCAAGTACCCTCCAGCTTCTCTTGTTTTTATGTTTTAATGTATTTAATTTCACCCCGTATCCTGGTGATACTGGCGTCATATCAGAAAAATACTTCCTTTTGTTTATCTAGGGGTATTTTGTCGGTTAATTTCGAGTATATTTGGAGTTATTTGGAGAAATGTAAAGTGATGTCTGTGAGCAAACAAATGGCTTAAAAGTGGGTTTAGCTTCTTGCACACTCTTTGTTGCATTCCTTTTCTCCTGACAGAGGGCTATTGATTGAGTTTATTGATCAGGGTCTATATTTGGACGTCTTTAGGAGGAGGAGGCAGACAGGTGCACAGATGGACAACAAACAAAAGAAGAGACTCCATTATCCATCTGCAGTCTGTTCCTTTGTCTGAAACAACCACATCACTCTCCTTTTGTTTGATGTATAGTCAGTGTTCCTTCTCTTGTTGATGCATGTTCAGAAATACATCAGTGTAGCAGATCAAATAAAAAAGCTGCAGACATTTCAATTCTGTCTCTAAGCTCTCGTCCTCAGAGATGGTCTCACAGTTAAGCCTGGTTTAACAGCGTGGGTCGGAATCTGTCTGGAAAGGAAACAATAAAAAAGGAAATCAAAATATGAGTACTTTATGAATGAGAGCTGTGGGAGTTGTGGCGGATGTGGAGAAAAGAGATTAAAGACATACAAAGAAATGAAGATTAATTCAGAGCTGTAAATCTTCTCAGAAACGTCAACTCGTAAAACTGAGGATCTGGTTTAGTTTCTGAAGCCTCTCATTCAACCTGGAGTACTGCTGGGCCAGTGGCAGTGCTTTTATATCAAAAATATGATAAAAATGATGATGATACTATTAATGTGGGGAGACTAACAGGTCACACACTGCTTCACAGAATATTACAGATTTAATAAACAATATAAAAGGAAGAAAATAGCAAACACTTGATATCTACTCCAGGTTTATATTTTAAACTAGCTTTGAATAATACAAATATAAATATTGGATAGGGTCCCACAATTACATAAGTATTATATTATATTAAAAGACAATCTCTAAATTGCATCTATTCCTTTCTAAATAATAACAAAAAACACCTCAAATAAAATAATAATAAACATATCACATTTTCAGTGGTAACAAAAAAAAAGGTAAATACGTTGGACTTCTTTTTTTTTGAAAGGACGTTTATTTTGTTTGCTTTCTGTGATTTAATTAAATTATGAAAGACACTTTTCTTTTTACTCCTGACCCTAAGAGAGGTATAACAACAGAACATGTGATGTTAACTTTACATTGTTTATCTGCTCAAACCACAGCATTGTCCCAATAAAAAAGAGATTTAGATGTCTGTGTATATGTGTGTGTTTAAAAATAAATAACAAATAAATAAACAGGAAATCTAAATAAATGTAAAAAGAAAATTATTATATGCAAAATATTTAAAAGAATAATAAATAACTAAAATAAATCCGTAATAATAATCTGAAAACAATAATAAAATATGTATCTGTATTTGCTGCTATAAAGCTGTATTTTATATATATATATATATATATGTGGATCTCTTTACAGTCTGCTCCCAGACAAAGAGAAGAGGCTTCAAAAGAAAAATATGTATGAGTCTCGAAGGGTTAAAAGTCTGAAATAGAGCTCACATACCAGAGCAGTGAGAGCAGCCTGTGGAGCTTTAATCCACAAAACAGAAACCGGACCAGAAAACGATGTGAAATACTGATCCCTTCCCTTCTATAAGAAACACGAGTAAAAGTCTGTTAGAGCCATAAGACATGATATTGTCTTCAATGGCACTCTTGAGTCCTGAGAAGGAGGTACACTTTATATTTGTGTACTATTGTTAGGGGTGCACAACATGAGGAAAATATGCTATAATGTTATTTATAATAATAAAAAAAAGTAAAAATGATAAAGAACAAATGATGCGGTTACATTTTAAACTGTAAACGTTTTTTACAGAATAAGTCGAATTAAAACTGACTTGACAATATAATGAAGATAATGCCTATACATCTGTAGATTATCATGGTTTCTTTCGTTTTTTCTCTCCTTTTAAAGCACTTTAAATTGCCTTGTTGGTGAGTTAATGAAAGGCACACACACAAAGCGTCAGAGGTCCCCATGACGTGACTGTGCAAACAGATCGTTGTCCCCAAAAATAGATGAATACCAAGACACACACACAGGAATGTGTTCATTTCCTCTTCGGTGTGAATGTTTACACTCGAATGTTGAACATTTTTTTGAAGCACTTTGAGAATAATAGTCCTTTGAAGGGAGGAATGTAGTGTGTCTGAGAGTGTGTGTGTGTGTGTGTGTGTGTGTGTGTGTGTGTGTGTGTGTGTGTGTGTGTGTGTGTGTGTGTGTGTGTGTGTGTGTGTGTGTGTGTGTGTGTGTGTGTGTGTGTGTGTGTGTGTGTGTGTGTGTGTGTGTGTGTGTGTGTGTGTGTGTGTGTGTGTGTGTGTGTGTGTGTGTGGTTTAATAATTGACACTGGTTAATGTAATTCTGACTGTGTTATATCTGAGGATAGCAATTTATTTTAAAACCTGACACTAGTTTGTCTTTTGTTCCATTATTCTGTACATTCATTAATTTATATACAATCCGAGCCACATAAATTCATTCTTGTCTTCATTAACAGGTTCTCCAGTGATTGTTATTAGGGAAACGTGTGTGTAGCAGCAATGCAGTGGGAGTCACCGACTCAGGAAAGAGACACGGGAAGAGCAGGAGCTTTGACGTCAAACACTGATGGTTTATTTGGAGCTTCGGCCGGAGAATTCACATCACAAGTCACAGCAGCCACGATCTGACTGCACGGGAGAGTTGCCACGTCAATTCTGAAGAACTCTACCCCAGACCCGTGTATTTAGCTAGTTCAGAGAGCATCATCAACATGCTGCATAACAAGATAAAACCATAGCACCTCTATCAGCTGACGTCAACAGGCAGGGACATAGAACCATAACACCTCTATCAGCTGACGTCAACAGGCAGGGACATAGAACCATAACACCTCTATCAGCTGACGCCAACAGGCAGGAACAGGGAGACAGAACACTGAGAGCACAGCAGCCAAGGTTACGAGGTGCGTGTGCTCAGTCAGGACAGTTTGAACTGATAAACTGGGTCAAAGTTATGGGCCTTGGAAAATATTCCCCAACAATTGTAATACTAATTTATATCTGATCATTGATAAAATAATCCTAACGAGAAAGATTCAAAAGAAGAGGAGGCAGATACTGAAGCGGCAGCTGAGATATCCCCACCAGTGCTGGAATTGGGCCGGTACTCACCGGTACGCAGTACCGGCACTTCTGGTTCTGACCCATGGAGTACCGGCACTTCTTGCTCAGTACCGGCATGCTGGCGGTACTCCGGTACTCATGCACCGTGCCAGTACTCAACACTCTCCCGCCGTTCTTATTATACATCCATATATATATATACAGCCGCCCGGTACTCAGTAGATGCGTCATGAGGTGCCGAACGGACATTCTCATCGCTCTAACCGCTGGAGTTTCACAGCGGCTGTCAGCTGTTTACTCCTGTCATTCAAACAGAACGTGCTGGAGAGGGGGCGGGGCTTATCTTCTCCATGTAAATACTGTGGTGGAAACGACTATGTCAAAATTAACCTATTTGACCGTGATTTAATAGTAATACACGTTTCAAAATAATAATAATAATAATAATAATAATAATAATAATGCCGAAGTAACAACATACTGAAAACTGTTAGTAAAACCATGTTTTAATGCTTTACAATTTACATACCTAGATGCACGTGTGTTGTGTTTATGCAGTGCAACTCCCACCCAGTGGGTGGCTATGTAGAGTGATAGAACAGAGCAAGCACGCCCCCGAGAGAAGGAAAGCAAGTCACGTCACAAATTAGCATTTCTAAAATGTTAGCGTGGATTAATAAAAGTGCAAAAAGACAGCGGTTGTCGCCGGAAGAAACTTCAAATACAGAGAATGCTGTGCCTGTGTTGGAAATTGTGTCTGATGGGGAGCTTTCTTTGGTTGATCCTCCTGCTCCAAGTTCTAGTGCATTAGCATTAGCACTAGCTCCGCCGCCTCCTCCAGAGCCTCTAACGTTAGCTGCTGCTGGCGCAACTGCCACCACCAACACCGGGCAAAGCGATGCACCTGACTGCTGGACAACGGACCAGGTGCAATATTTTTGCAAGACCAATGCATGGCTCCTTCTTAAAGATAAGAAGCTAGGATGTCGGATATGCAGAGATGTCAAATCTTTGGGAATACACACTGGACAAGGACTGAAACTGTCAACTGAATGGGGTGAGTGTGCAGTGTCTCATTTCGGTGTTGACAAGGGCAAACAACAAGCTAGCCTGAGAAAAAAAATCAAAGAACATAAAGAATCACAAGCCCATGTAAAAGCTGCTGACATCCTTACATCTGCTTCACGTGAAACTATTCAACATCAAGTGCAGTCTATGCATACATCTGAATTAGACACCACTATCAGAGTTTTTCGAACGGCATATAAAATTGGCAAACATAGCCGGCCATTCACAGACATGCCAATTGATTTGAATGTACAGAAACTGAATGGGCTGAACGTGGGCAGGGTTTTGCACTCCAATAAAACCTGTGGCGAAATCATCGACGACATAGCTCATGAGCTGAAGAAAAAAATGGCAAAAGACATTACAGAAAACCAAAGAAAACTGTGTTTTGGTCGATGAATCTACCACTATTAGTGGTAAAACGGTGCTTGTTGTGTGTCTACGCTCAGCATTAGCTGATGCTGAGCCCGAAACGTTTTTTTGGGAGCTGATCGAGTTGGATGGAACAACGGCTGATGACATCACAAAGGCGTTAATGGAGTGTCTTGGAAGAGATTTTAACGAGGACTTTTTAGGTCAGTGTTTCGTTTCTTTTGCATGTGATGGGGCTTCAGTCATGCTAGGGAAGAGAACAGGCGTTGCTACCCAGTTGTGTAGTAAATTCCCAAGCCTGTTTGTGTGGCACTGCTCCAATCATCTAGAGCTGGCAGTTGGGGATGTGGTCAAGGAGGTCTCAGGGCTCAATCATTTCCAGATCTTTTTTGACAAACTCTATTCCTTGTTCCATGCTTCCCCCAAAAATCAGAGGCAGTTAGCGCAAGCAGTCGGACAGCGTCTCCTGGTGATAGGGCGTGTTTTGTCCATCCGCTGGGTGGCTTCAAGTGAAAGGAGCGTCAGAGCAGTCTGGGAAAACTACCGAGTGCTTCATGATCACTTCACAAATGCTGCAAACGACACGAGCAGGGATTCCAGAGACAGAGCAAAGTACAAGGGCCTGGATGATGTGCTCACATCTGCAACGTTTGTCAGCAATCTGGGACTGATGTACGATGCGCTCACAGAGCTCAGCGACCTCTCTCGGCAACTCCAAAAAAGAGAGATGACACTGCCTACAGCAGATAGGCTCTTAACTCGAGAAATACGAGTTTTTGAATCCATGATCACCATGCCTGGCCCACACATGACTACAGTTCATACAGCTCTAGCTGAGAAGTCCTTCAAGGGTGTTGCCCTGCCCCTGCGTGAGAATGGCAGGCTTGTACAGATTCATGCAGGTCAGTTTTTCCGCAGTATGGTAGAGAATCTGAGACACAGAATGACTTCCACAACCTCCTCTCATGTCAGCACAAGAGAAATCCCATTACATGGCCGGGAGGCCCGGGACAATCAGCTAATCCAGGACATGAAAGTTATCCATCCTGGAAGTTGGCCTGAAGAGGAGTTAGACGTACAGTATGGGGACGTAGAGGTGCTACGTTTTTGCGAAGTGCTGAAAGTGGACAGAAGAGAGACTGTTCAGGGCTTTCGCGAATACAAGGAAACCAGGGCATCCCGTACACCTGCTGCCATGGAGCCTCTACTGAAAGCAGTCCGAACCATCGCTGTCTCCACTAGTGAGTGTGAGCGGGCATTCAGCTGCATGAACGATATCCTTACTGCAAAAAGGAATGCTCTCTCTGTCAGCCGACTGTCCAGCCTGGTTTTCATTAAATGTAATGGACCATCACTAGGACAGTTCAATCCGGAACAGTATGTGAGGTCCTGGCTGGCAAAGGGAAGGAGAAGTGCTGATGAAAGAGCCTGTCCAGCTCCAGCCCCTGATACTGATGTCCCCAAGGCCTTCTGGAGCCTTTTCTAACAATGTGAAGTATATTGCAAAGCAGCTCACCCAGTGAGAAGACTTTTGGCATAATGTGCCGATTTGTACAGATCCTGGAGATAGAAGGACTTCAGACCAACCAGGGAGTTATCTGATCAGCTTGGTGTTCAATGTAACTCTTTACCATGGCTCAGACTTTGTTACTTGCAGTTACAGTTTCTCATTTTAGATTGTGCAAATTTTGCATTTGTTTTTACATGTTCTTTGTTCATGCTCTTTATCATTTTTCTGAGTTGGAAAGTTAGATTGCATCATAGTTTACTTTATACATATTTGTATTCTTCAGTGGTGAAGTATATTGCAAAGCAGCTCAGCCATGTGAGAAGACTTTTGGCACTTTTTCGTTTTTCGTTTTCTGAGTTGGAAAGTTAGATTGCATTCAAAATGTACAGAAATACTTAATTTTGTTAAAGCTTTTTATAAAAAATGCTTCTGACCAGAGCTTTGTTTCCTTGTCATTAATGTTGAACACCACCAGAGGGGCTCTCACCTGAAAGGTCTCTGCTTCATGTGTCTTCAGCAGAAGATCTAGACTTTGATTGCTATATTTTCAGTTAATATTGACCTTACTGAGCTTTAGCCATATCCGCTGCCTATCATAAAAAATGTGAAGTACAGTGAACCTTTCTAAAATATACAGTAGTAAAGAGACAAACCCACCAGCATTATAGTAGCCAAATTCTTGTTTGTGGGCTGTATATATAAAATTGACTTGAAAAAGTTGCTGATTTTAGAGTACTGGCACCTTTTTCATTCCAATTCAAGCACTGATCCCCACTCTCATTTCTAATATGGCTCAAACTCTGAAAATACTGGATCCTACATTTCCCAGGATGCATCAGAACAGCATATTGTCATTAAGTAATTTCTCAGGCTTCGTAGAGCTTACAGAGACAAGAGTACAGTTAAAGAACTACTTACTGTATGTAATCATGCAGAACTGAGTCCACACCATCTGAACAGTCCTGGTCCAACACACCATTTCCTTTCTTTCCTGATAGCAAGAAGAGAAGAGTTTAGAGCTATGCAGCATAATTATTAATACAATAGTTTTTTGGAAATAACCACATTAAAGTGATAGCAGTGAATGTGATGGCGAAGTCCATAGGGACTTGGCTTGGCAACTGGAAGGTCACCAGTTCAAGTCCCGGCAAGACCAAGTGCTACCGAGGTGTCCCTGAGCAAGGCACCGTTCCCTACACTGCTCCCCGGGCGCCATTCAAAATGGCAGCCCACTGCTCCTAACACTAGGATGGGTCAAATGCAGAGAAACAATTTCCCCATGGGGATTAATAAAAGTCCAAAAAAAAAAAGAATGTTCAGGAATAACATTTAAAGATTAACAGGGAATCTGGTAATGTATAATTCAATCATAGATTACCTTAACAAAATTCAAATGATGACTCAATTGCCCAAATTGGCTTGGCATAACATTACAGCTTTATTATCAAAATATATTTTTTAAATTGTACATTTTGTTTTAAAATTAAGACCTTTAATATTTGGGTTGCTGCTGTGGTAAATCCCCAAAACAATCTGCAAGTCTTTCAGTTCATCAGATCTCTGTCTCCCTCTAGTGTTCAGTTTGAGGAATCACAGGAAGGTCAGAGAAGAAGTAGGATTATTATTTGTTCTTAAAAAGGTATTTTATCCTTATTTTATATAAAAGAATCTCACAGTTTGTACTCATATAAAAAACAGAACGTACTCTATGAACAACAATATGGTTTCAGAGCAAACAGAACTACATCATTTGCAGTTATAGAATTTATGGAATACATTACTAAGGCAATAGAAATGAAAGAATATGCAATAGGGATATTTCTGGACCTTAAAAAAGCATTTGACACGGTTGACCATGAATTATTAATAACAAAACTACAGAGATATAGCATTAGAGGAGTTGCACTATCATGGCTATCCAGCTACCTACATAACAGGCAACAGTACGTTGAACTACAAAGCCATAAATCACAACTACTGCAGGTTACATGTGGGGTGCCTCAGGGCTCAGTCTTGGGGTTATTACTATTTATTCTGTATATTAACAATATATGTGAAGTATCAAAAACTATTAAAACCATTCTTTTTGCAGACGACACAGGTCTAGTCTGCTGTGGGGACAATTTAGAACAGCTATTGGTCAGAATGGAGAAGGAACTGAGCAGGATGAAGATCTGGTTTGACCAAAATAAATTAACATTGAACGCAAGCAAAACCAAACTCATAATATTTGGGAATCGATCGACCAATACAGAGAAGAAACTCACTATAAATGGCGTCCAATTAGAAAGAGTATCGGAAATAAAATTTCTTGGAGTAGTCATAGACAATAACATAGGTTGGAAACCACATATAAGCTATATCAAAGCCAAAATATCCAAATCAATAGCAATTCTGAATAAAGCCAAATACCTCATTAATCAAGCTTCTTTGTTTATGCTGTACTGCTCCTTCATACTTCCATACATGATGTATTGTGTGTCGCTGATGACGATTACCTAATATTTTATTTATAAGAAAAATTATGCTAGAGGGGGTAGGACCAGAAACGTTTTTTTTAAGCTTCTTCTTGCCCCTGTTGAACATGACAGACTATTTGAGAATTATTGTTGTTTTTGTTTTTTTGTTGTACTTTGTTATAATTATTAATTTGTGTGAGAAGAAAAAAAGAATATATATATATATATATATATATTATTGTTGTATGTTTTTGTTTCTGACATGTTCAATAAATTGACTAAAAAAATATATTAAAATAAAATACATTTGTATTGCTTTTCTCTCATTTCTGAGAATATTCTCAGGAAATACACAACATTCTACGAAGGTCTAGGCGTTAAGATGAGTATTCTCATAATATTATATATTAATATTAGAACTTCTTTCTTTTAATACAACTCTTCTTTTAAAAATATGGGTTGTATCAAAGGTGAACATTTAGTGTAAACGACTTAATTTTTAACAGTTTTCCAAATAATTTCAACTTAATTCTAAAAATCTAAATCTGCATAGGCTACATCATAATAATAATAATAATATATTTTATTTATAAGCGCACTTTTCATTTGCGTAAACAAAACTCAAAGTGCTACAAAATTAAAAATTAAAAAGGGTGAAACAAAACAACAATAAAAAAAAAAAAAAAAAATTAAAACAACATAATAAAAGCTGTGACATTCATGCCCGCATGGCATAATGTGGGGGATTTAAAAATCTAGTTAAAGGCTATTCTAAAAAGATGCGTTTTTAGGCCTTTTTTGAAAGCCTCCACAGTCTGTGGTGTCCTCAGCTGGCTTGGGAGGGCATTCCACAATCTCGGAGCAGCGGAGCAGAAGGCTCGGTCTCCCATGGTCTTCAGTTTTGTCCTTGGTGGGATGAGGAGGTTTGCCTTTACTGAACGTAGGTTCCTCGTGGAGGTTTGTGGGGTGAGCAATTCCTTGATGTAGGAGGGAGCATTTCCATATATGCACTGATGAGTGAAGAGGGTGATTTTGTAGTCAATCCTGAGTGAGACCGGGAGCCAGTGCAGTGATTTGAGGATGGGTGTGATGTGTTCGTACTTCCGCACTCTCATCAGGATCCTAGCAGCTGTGTTTTGGATGTATTGCAGCTTCTGGATGTTCTTGCTAGGAATCCCAATGAGAAGTGCGTTACAGTAGTCCAGCCTGGAGGAGACAAAGGCGTGGACAAGCTTTTCAGCATCTGGCAGACTGAGTGTGGGGCGGAGTTTCGCAATATTTCTCAGGTGGTAGAAAGAGGTCTTGCATATTTGCTTGATGTGGGCCTCAAAGGTCAGGTGAGGATCCATTTTAACTCCCAGATTGGTAACCGTTGTTGAGAGTGGAATGTTCTGACCGGAGAAGGTGATGCTGGTGATGGCAGATGAACTGACCTGATGTGGAGTGCCAATAAGAATGGCTTCAGTCTTGGAGCTGTTTAGCTGGAGGAAGTTGTGCTTCATCCACACCTTTATCTCCTCCAGGCATCTGGTTATTGTGGATGATGGCAGAGTTGCAGAGGGGGTTGGGTTTGCTCTGATGTAGAGTTGTGTGTCATCAGCATAGCAATGGAAAGATATTCCATGCCGGCTGATGACACGACCAAGGGGGGATATGTATATGGTGAAAAGGGTGGGGCCAAGGACTGATCCTTGGGGGACACCGCAAGTCACAGAGTGAGTTCTTGATTTAGCCGCTCCCAAGGTGACGTGCTCAGTCCTCCCGGTGAGATAGGAGGTGAACCAGTTTAAGGCAGAGTCAGAGAGTCCAATTGTAGTGTGAAGACGGTGGAGTAGGATGTCATGGTCGACGGTATCAAATGCTGCAGTTAGATCCAGGAGGATGAGGAGAGATTCATACAATGAATTTACAGTAAATGTTTATACATAACACAGTCAACACTTTTTTAAAAGATAACATCACAACAAAACCCTACCCAGTGTTTTATTAACAGATTACTTTTATTATAAATATACAGTGTAAATGGAATGGTACCTGACACTGCCAGCCGTTTTACCGTGTATAGAAACTAAAACAAAATGTAACCAGAGTTTGCGCTGCAGATCTGCAATCTTCAAATCACATGACACGTTAATACAGAGTCAATCAAAAGATCCAATATCCCCTGTGCACACGGGCAGGTGGCTTCTCTTCAACAGCTCAACAGTTGGTGAAGAAAAGATCATGACTTATGCTTTTAGAGATTTAACCTTTGTTTCGAGGAGAAAGAATAACAAAAACATGAGAAGAAGGGATGTCAGGTGATAAGAATGAGATCATGTGACCGAGACATTCATTGGTACTTAACAACCAACGGTTTATAAAAAGTTGCCACATGTTGCATTAACAATAACATCAATATCCACTTTTTCGTGATGAAATGACACTTTTACTGTATAAAGACTACATTTCCCATAAACCCTTTCGCTGCATGTATTTGTAGCTTCAAACGTTGAAGTCTTACATTTAAAAATGTACTACAAAGAACTTTTGCCATTTCTGTTCCTGTCCCTGTGACATTTTGTTAATTCATCTTTTTGGCAGAAATATAACCACCAGCTAATTCACATTCAACACAAATGTAAACAATCTGCTGTTTTCAGTTCATTAAATGTGGAAATGTGCCGGATATCTTTCACTTTGTGATAGTTAACTGAATCATTTGGGGTTAGACAGCTAATCAGAAAATAATGAATTGAAAGTTGTTTATAATAAATCCCAAACACTGACTCTTCTTCTACTGTCTGCATGTCTGCTGTAGAAACAAACAGCGCCCTTTGCCTACTTTGTCAAGATTTGCAGATGTTAAAGTCACATGTGGCACCTTTCATTCGATCATTTATCTTCATGAATGCTGCTCATCAGATCGGTGTTGGTCCTACTGTCGCTTTTTTTTTTAAATGTGAAAATCTCCCCTTAAAGCACAGGATCAATCAGACACACAACAGGAGCCGTCGTTCAAGCCAATGGCATGAAGGCTTATGAGCAAATGTTACTTTCATTTGCTTTCAAATATCAACTCCAATTTTAAGTTTTGAGTATCAGGCACTTTATTTGTAAGTACTTTACATGAATGAGCTGTGCCGTTAAGGACTGATGCTGAAGTGTGCAAAACACTGGATATAACAAATGTGTTTGAACATGCATAACAAAATGTAAACATCTTTATATAACAGGGAGAAAAAAAAGGAAATGAAACCTAAAGAAACTTTTAATAAACTAAAGCTTGAATAACCAAAGAAGAAGAGAACATATTTGTCTCTCATTCAAGTTTAACTCTAAACTAGAAGGATCTCCATTTTGTCCTGACACAAGATGTTGGTCATTAACGTAATATGGAGGAAGAATGAAACAAACAAAAAAGGCAAACAGTCGTCAGGAGAGTCTGACGTAGATCAAACTGTGAGTGTGTATACGAAGGAAGAGGTGGAGGCGCATTAAGTCGATGAAAGTGAGGAAATGGAGCGCACTTTCAGACAGTTTCTCACAAAGATATC
Organism: Pseudochaenichthys georgianus; assembly: GCF_902827115.2. NCBI lineage: Eukaryota > Metazoa > Chordata > Actinopteri > Perciformes > Channichthyidae > Pseudochaenichthys > Pseudochaenichthys georgianus. The sequence goes on along the minus strand of NC_047516.1, from coordinate 5,823,997 downwards.
CCTGGTGTTGCACTTGCAGAGTGACAGAAGTACATTATTTTGAAAAGAGAGCTTGAAATGTATTATTTTATCTGTATTGAAAGATTCATTTGAAACAAAAACCCAGCACAATCTGGAAAACTTTTAAAGGGCACTTTTAAAAAGGGCAAACATGATTTACACAAAGCATCTCTTCTCTTTTTGAGGTTAATTCATTTGTATGCATGCCCATGTTCAATACAAATATATAGTAATTCAATTACAAGGCTGGTGTAACATCAAAGGCCAGGAAGAACTACACATACCAGAATATTAGCGATAGTTTGGATGTTAAACAGCCACATAGTGGGAGAGTCCTGGAATGAAAGGCTAGCAACAGTTACTAAGGGAGTTTGATGGTTGATTAATGTCCTCACTTTTGTTAAAAAAAGGATCTCTGACTTCTGACAGAAACAGCTTTGCCCTTTGTAAGTAGGCCTATCTGTAGTTTCAAAGCCAGCTCTCTGCACGTCACTTTCTTTTATGTACAAGTGCAACACTGAGACTGTTGAAAGAGTGCACCGTTTCCACCCATTTCATGCCAAGACATAGCTGGAGAAATGCAACAAACGTGCTGTATCTGGTCCATTAAAACACGTAGTTACCCCATCATCTTAGAGGAGCTACAACACTTGTATCTTTAGCCGCAGACATTTGACTTGTGAAGGCCTTTACCGCTTGGAGCACCTTAATAAACCCTAGACAGGAAGAAGCAGAGAAAAACATCAAATACACATGAATCCTGTTGTAAGATTAGCATACCTGTGAGTTTAAGAAACAACAGATCTTCCTCAAAGTATAGTAGTAAGGAAATGACTTGCACTATCTGGAAAAACTCCAAATATGATCAGAAATGTTCTAGAAAGGTTTTGGAGGTCCGGTGACTTCTGGAGGAGAAACGTGTGCTTTGGTGCTTCTTCAGTGATCTACTAGGTTTACATTTCTCTACTCCGTTCACACGATGTTCGTATCCCTCTCAAACCAAGCCAACAACAGCCAAATAAAGCAGAACAAAACTGCTAATATTTTCATAGCAAGTCATGTGAGTTTCAAACACAGGAACAAGTCGATAAAGAAGATTTAATGACTTTGCAGCTTTATGAATAAAAAATAACAATATGGGTACATAACTAAGAAAAAACAGCACCGGGGAAATCGGTGTCGTAGTTGCTTCCACTCCTAAAGTAATAAAACATTGGGGAGAATAAAAGGTGGACAATATAAATATGGAGTAACAAATTAAGCTCGTGGGTACAGTAGGTGAAAACAAACCGAGGGAAAAAGGCTGAGATTAAAAGGGATACCTTGATATATATATTTTTTTCTTTCAGCTACACAACGTTTTCTGTCACAATATGGAGTCGGTGGTTTGTGTTGGCACTTTAGATGAAGAAGCTGGGTGTGGAAGTGAAGAGGTTTAAAAAGGTTAAGAAACCCGAAACATGTTCTTTGGTGAAACCGTAAACGGCAAGAGACACGGTAATTTATGACTAAATTAAGAGCTGATTGCGCGGTGTAGTTCTCGTCTGATCAGGCCTCCTGCGTGCAAACCAAAACAGTCATTTCCACCTTCTGTTCTGTGCTACATGTGTGAAACCGGGAAACTCCCAACCTGATTCTGAGGCTGTGTTCATGGGCCAGGATCCATCCCTGCATTCTGCCCAAATGCATCATGGGATAGCCCCCCCCCCCCTTAAAACGGATAAAGCAGGTGGAAATGAAAAAGAAAGAACCTGAGGTAGTCTGAATGTTTGGGCTACATGTTCATTTTTCATCTCATCGTTTTCTCCTCCTTTGCTGAACAGAGGGCCGGCGATATAGTGTGGGATTCCAGATGTCGCATTGCGGCATGAGGGGTGTCTTCTCCTGAAGGCTGAATTACAGTCAAGTGATGTCATTTTCATTCTTTGTTTTTTAACGACAATCAATATATCAACATATTACTGATTATTTATAAAGACAACAACAGACAACTTTACAATGTGAGGTATTGGGACAGATATATCCTGACATTTGATATCATCTCTATCGCCCAGCCCTAAGTGGTTCTAATGAAAGCGAGATGACGGCACCAACGCGAGGCCGCTGTCTCTACAATACAAACAGCAGGGCCGGGTATCGAACCGCAACACTGTTTATTATGAAACACTTCACAGAGTATAATGAGAGCTGGCATTGAATGTCAGATTTGTTCTCTTTAAACTTTCTTTTTTTAACCATTTTTAGTCAGACCAATTCATGTATGGCTGATAATGCAAGGACAACATTCAAATTTTGACAACTTTGGCTTATTTGACAGTTTATATTTCTCTGTAACGTCTCATATCCACATGAGTGCTTCATACCCAGCCCTTCTGAGGAGCAGAGGAAAACGGCAGAGGTGCAACATCAAGGTATCTCTTTAAGTGAATGTATTTGAAGCCGGCGATGAAACAGATCGCAGGCCGTTAAGGCACATATGTGTAAGAAGAGTTGATATACTTTCAGCTAAGGAGCAGGACTATAGAAAGGCTTCACGGAACGAGCTATAGTGTGAAGACCAAGGAGCTCCAGATAACATCGAGACACTTTATCAGAAAATAACTATCTCTCTACAGAAGGAGAGTACAATTTAAAATGAAACTACCAAACTACAGTACACTCGAGATGCTTCGTTATGACGTCTTGATGCATAGCATCACCCATAGATAGAATCAATTTATATTTTAAGTTTATATGGATCTTATTCAATGTTTAACCATAACATTGAATAGTGGAGTTAATAGTGTTATGGAGTTATGGCAATGTTTGTAGAAGAGTCACAGTCTCACTCCTCTGTTTCCTTTTGACCTTATAGAGACAGAAACCGACAGAGAAAGGAAGAGGAACTGATTTGTGATTGTCATGATTCTCAGTGTCATCTTTCCTCTGCAGATTCAATTATTGACATGATCGAAAAACAGGAAATAACAAGGAGACATAATTGGAAACAAAGAGAAGTTGCGAGTTCAAATGTTCTCAGATATGAAGCAAAGAAAGATCCCTGCTCCGCGTATCCAGGCTTTACCCTGAGCCGGATCCACACTGAAGCGCCCGGTGTCCAAAACCAACTCCAAGCCCCACGGCGGATACATCTTTCCACATTCCCATACATTTCAGTCAGTGTTCTGCTCACAAAATGCTAATATCAACAGAGTGAATCAATGCTAAAAACAGTGTGTGTCAGTGTTTGAGGGCCCGGCTCTCTTTAGCTCTGCCGGAGCGGAGAGGTGATCCTTCTCCTCCTGTGTGTTGCTCCTCTCAGTTTCACATCGCTCCATTTCAAACACCTCGTTCTCCTTCTTTACCGCCACGCCTCCCTCTCCTGTCTCTGTGGCGGACCTCTGGGTTTCCATAGGTCCTGGAGGGAGAAACTTCCCAAACCTCGTCCCGTTCAGATCCTCCTCGAATTTCACCTGGAAGGGCGGCAGGCTGAGCAGGAAGGCTCTGATCCTGCTGGGCGAGCTGAGATCTGCTGGTTCCTCCTGGTTCCTCATCTCTACTTCCTGCTCCCCCTCCCCGCCGCTGCCCCCTGAGCCGGATCGGCCCCCCAGACCGAAGTTATCCGCCATCTCCGTGCACAGTCTCTTGGACAGAGGTTGATCGGCGTTCCCGTTGACGTCCCCGTGACTCGACTCCGGTCCCTCGGCACTCGGTCTCTTCACCACGAAGCGTTTGCTGAGATTGAGAGGCAGCGCCTGCTCGGGGGGCGGCGTGATGGGCGAGCAGGGGGGCTTGCTGCTCAGGTCCTGGGACAGAGCCTCGGACAGGCGGCGGGTGAAGGTCTGGAACTGAGACGAGCCCAGACGAGTCCTCATCAGCTGGCACACCTGCACAAACCAAACGTTTATTCATATAGCCCAATATCACAAAACACGTTTGTCTTGTGTAACTAAATAAAACAGAGATTCTTGCGCCACACGCCTGTAATGTGCCATATATACACTTTTCTGGGGCAATTCTACTGTGCAAAGCATCTCAAACCTTAATAATCATCTAGATCCATCTATTTAAATGCTGCTACTTTTCTTATCTCTAATGTGTGCTTTCTCTATATTGAACATACTAGCTACTTTATTATAGCTTGCCTTTTATTTGCCATGTCACTTTTCCCAAACATTGTACATTCCCCCGCTGTGGGACTAATAGAGGAATTCTGATTCTGACATCACATGCATTACTCATATATTAAAGCTAGCTTTAAGTAGCTTGCACACCTGAACGCTGCAGTCCAGGTTCAGAGGCAGGACACGGAGGGGGGGCAGGGGGGGACGGTTCCTGACGTCCCGACTGACTCCCCTCTGCGGGGCCGCCTCGTCCACCACGCACCCCGAGCAGTGGTTGTGTTGCTGGTGCGGCGGGTGGGGGTGGGGCTGAGGCTGGAGCTGCTCCCTGCTGGGGTGTGTTGGCGTGTCCGGGCTTCCACTTTTGGGCTGGAGTGTGTAGACAGTGGGATGGTGCTGGGCGGGGGGGTCCTGAGGCGTCAGGGCGGGGCTCTCCGGGCCCCTCTGGAGGCTGATGCGGTTCCTGAAGACATCCAGAGGGCAGACGCCTTTGATGGGGCTGAAACCGCCCAGAGATCCTCCGACGAAGTGGCGAGGCAGCGTGGAGAGAAGGAGGGGGGGGGCTGACTCCCCCCGGTCCGTATTCAGCTCCTTTGGTTTGGGCTGGAAGGGGAGGAAGGGGGCCGACATGGGGGAGAGGTCCGGGGTGAGGGGCATGTTGACGAGGATGGCCGGCTGGATGGGCTGCAGAGGGGGAGGAAGAGGAGGGAGGTCACGGTTAGTGTTTAGAGAGGTTTCATCAGAGATCAGACCTCTAGTGATCCCTGTAGGAAAATGCAGGTGTTGTAGCAGCAACAGAATAAGACAGAAACAAAGATAGTACACATGGGATAATAAGAATACAAATAAAATAAGAATAAACATGTAGTATTAGTATGAATAGAAATAACAAAAATGACATGAGTTAAACTCTAAACAGGTGAACGTATATGTATAAAGGTTTAATATATATACATTTAAAATCTCTATTTGAACGACCACATCAAACAAGAGGTGGACACGGGCAAATACTGCGGCATGATCATGCTGGACCTACAAAAAGGCCTTCGACACTGTCAATCACTCCATTCTGATTGACAAGCTAAAAGCAATTGGTTTTGATAGTCTATCAGTGAGCTGGATGCAATCCTACCTGGAGGGGAGAGAACAGATGGTGGAGGTAAACGGTACTCTACCCCCCCCCCCTCCCAGTGAGCTGTGGTGTTCCACAAGGAAGCATACTAGGACCGTTACTGTTCCTAATTTATGCAAATGCCATGTCGTCAGCTTGTGACTGCAACTTGTTCCTGTTCGCGGACGACTCAGCCCTGCTGGTCTCTCACAGGAACAAGTTGCAGGTTGAAAAAACCCTCAGCTCGGAACTCGGCAGAATCTGCACCTGGCTCGCCGATAACAAACTATCATTACACCTGGGTAAAACAGAGTCCATTCTCTTCGGTTCAAAAAACAAACTCAGCAAGACCGACGGCTTCTCAGTTACAGTGGGTGACAATATTGTCACAAGGAAAGATGAAATGACATACCTAGGTTCCATACTAGAGGCAAATCTCTCCTGTGACAACATTATTTTATTACAACTATATTTGCTCTTCTCTTTAAAAGAAACCGTTCTGTGTCTTTGGATGCACCATCTAATCCAAAAGCTAATTCAAACCTGAGGCCTTACCCTGTGTGTGCTGATGAGGGTTAGAGCGCCTCCACCCTGCAGCAGAGGACTCAGCAGCTGAGACTCCGCCTCTAATTTGATCCTAGCCTGCTGCTGAGCCACCATCTTGGCCTGAGCGATCAGCGTGGATTTATTGCGCGTGCCGGGCGGCCGACCTCGTCCTCTCTTCACCACCAAGGTGCCGTTCGGGGTCATGATCTGTCAGAGAGATCAAAGTCAGAGGTTGGTTTATTTATATAGCACATTTCAGACACAAAGGCAATTCAAAGTGCTTTACACAGCCATTAACACATAACAATTAACAGCTGAGTAAACTGAACAAAATGACAATGCAGCAACAAGTGCTGAAGTGCAAAGATAAAGCATGCTTAGATGACCTTTGGAGAGCAACATTGTACAGTACAATGAAAGCAGCAGAACGCCAGAACTGAGAACACTTTAATTAGTACTTATTGAAACAATAGTTAATATTATTATCAAATATTCAATATTGTAAATATCTTTCAACACGTAATGCACCTGAAGACCCGAAGACTTGTCTGCCTGTCAAAGTAGATTTCCAATATCTGGGGTTAAAAGGTACATTCAGATATTTCTCGGATTACATATCGAGACACATAATGTCATATTGTTCTGACCTGAGGTAAAGAGCCAAAGCTGGCAAGAACATGATGATTTCTGAATGAAAATGTCAAATGTGAAATTTGGTAGTACAACCAGAGGTAAAGTAAGTGAACTACAGTTTATGTTGGTGTGTCACTTACAGTACGAGCACAAGCAGCAGCAGCGGTCGCCATCTTCTTCTCTTGGGATTTGGGTCCTGGTTTCCTTCCTCTCTGAAGTGGTTTTCTTCCTCTGATCGCTCTGGGTTTTTGAGGCATGGGGCACTCTGGGATTTTGAATTCAGTTCCTCCTGCTCTGAGGTGCTCTTCATAAGGAAGCATCAGCCTGAGACACAGTAACAGGAAGCTTAGAGCATGGTATTTGAAATTAGGACCATATTTTCTCATTTTGAGTCTAAATTATGTATTTCTTCAGGATTCTTTTCTTTTTCTGACCTTTCATAGTGTCTCCTGGTGCAGGTCGCAGCGCTGGTGCTGCCGGCGCATCCTCCCAGCTCGTTATAAACTATTTTCCAGAGACGGTCCACTGTCACCTGTGACACACACACAAAAACATCAAGATGATCAGCTTTGAACGCCTAAAATGCAAAGAAAAATAAGTTTGTATGCTTAATATGGGTAACTTTGTATTAACCGTACCAAAAAACTAATAAAATATGAAATGTGGTGTTATTAATTATGAATGAGGAGTTGAATCAAGAGTGACTGTAGCTATTTTAGGATTGGGTTGATTTTAAATGCATTTTAATGAAATACCTTTTTGATGGAATTTTTCTTTTTTTATGTTTTAAAGTGTTTTTTATCATAATTATTAATCGTACTATAAAAAATAATAATAATAAAAGATCTACTACTAAATACGGTTAATACAAATAAAAACACTTAATGGTGAATATGACAATTAAACTAATAGTTGTAAACATTTATAATGGTAATAATAAAAACATATTTGTAAATATAAATAACAAGACAAAATAAATAAATCCATACAAAATAATATTAATAATAATAACAGTAAAACTTGTGTCATCACATTGTATAATGTGTGCAATCGTTTCAACCACACCACTCACACAGAGCGTCATTATGGTTGTAACACTACGTTGTATAACACAGTATTGTTCAGTACAAGGCTCGGTCTTTAGAGGGTGTGTTGAACGGGCCTTTTGTTGGGAAACAGAGCAGCACTGAGCTGAAAACTCACCGCCCGTTTCTGTCACACTGGCCTGTTTACATTTAACGTAAAGCTGCTTTTGTAGCGTGTTCATTTACTGTAAACAACTGAGATTGTTTCTGCCAAAACTCCACTATTTCATTCCTTTTACACAGTTAAATCCCTCAGTTAACTAAAAGGTACTATTGACTTATCTGTACTGAAAATAACTCTCCCTTTTTTGTAGCAGTTGCATTTTTTTAATCATCTTGCTTAAACTGTACATAACAACAGAGTACTATCATTGTTATTAAAAGTACAGTTTCACATCATGCTAACTTGTTTCAGGCTAACATTTAGATGTCTGTAGCTGCCCTTTTTTCTTAGTTTATCATTAAGATGGGAAACTTAGAGAACAAGCAAGCCTGGCTCTTTTTAAAATAGTTTAAAAAATAAGAAAGTGAAATGGCAAGCCGTTTCCAGTCTTCTTGCTAAGCTAATATGCTAAGTCTACTGGTGGTAGCTGAATTGCTTTAGCACATAGACATAAGAGTCGTTTCAATCTTTGAATGCAACATTTCGGAAAAAAACTAAAATACCAAACCATTCTCCTAGACTTAAGACTAAAGGATCTTAATAAACAGAAATGACTACAAGTGACTCACCTTTTTGTAGCCTCCGAGCCGCTTGACCACAGAGTACATTTTGAAGAGGTCAACTGAGGAGAGAGATGGCGGACATGTTTAAACTGAAACAGATGACATGCAAATATAATAAACACCGAGCTGATATAAGTTGTAACTCGTTTTATTTCATTTGACTAAACAAATGGGATAAAACCTGCAGAGAAATGTAAATGTGCAGGATTTTAGTTTCTGCTGCCTCTAAAGATGTGGCTGAAACAAAGCCCCCTGTGTTTATACTTTCAGGGTTTCACTGCCGCTTAAATGATAAGGAACCCGATCAGAGCGCGGGCAAACAGATAGCAGGACCACATTATGATTTCAGCTGCCGTATATTCACATCTTCAAACACAGAGGCTTTAAAGAATATTATCTAGCACCTTTAAACTTCATTACAAATATAATCAAGATCCCCAACATGTCCCCAGACAAGAAATATATCAATTTCAGTTAACCATTTGTTTAATGTAAGAGAAGTAAATGCTGTTTTAGTATTATTAGGCATAATGAATGTTTGTACCTTTTTGTAAGTAAATCCGCTAACTCAATTATGGATGGTGAAGCAAAGCCTAACAAATGAGGCATGCTCATCCAATTTGACTAAAAACAACACAAAACGCGATTATAAACGTAATATTGTCAGAGTTTTCATTCAAGATAGTTAAGAATATGGAGGTTTAAAGGACTAAAGGTCAAACATATTTTAATGTATGAATAGTAGAACTAAATGGTGGTGTTATGATCCGATTGTGATACATAATGCTATTTTAAGGTATTTAAGGTAATAAACTAAATAAAAAGAGCAGGATTAATACGTTTTATAGCTACAATTTGTTATTGCCGTTTAATAAGATTCTCTGTCGTGGGTAAACTAGAATTGAAAGCAGAGATCAGATAGAACGCCTGAACATGTGATAATGAAACCAGTCGAGCAGGAGTTCTTTGTTGCAGCCGTGCATATCCAGACACATGTGTCGGAGGGGGCTAGTGGAGCACGCTCATGAACTGTTTGCCGGAGCCTCGCAGCGGAGTTACTGCACGAACAGGTACAGGAGGGGTAGTTAATCGATCGCAGATGGCGTCGTGCTCGCGGACGGATAAATAAAGATTACACCTAAATGGGTCGCGAAATATACTTTGGCGGCCGTTAATATACCTGGGCGGCCCGCCCGCCCAAGTAAAGTCCAAGTGTGGGAAACCCTGAGTTTCTCTACTGTTAAGTTTAACAAGTCCCACTAAAAAGTCTAAACTAAAAGGAGAGACAGAAATGAAAGAAAGAGACTGAGAAAGAAAAAGAAAGACATAGTGAAATACAGATAGAAAACTCACTCTTCTTGAAGCCGAGGTTGGGGACTTTGTGGACGGGTGAGCCGAGGCGCTCCATGTGGGCGAAGAGCTGATCCAGGAACGTCTGCTCCTCAGGGTGAGGGAGCCAGCTGCCCTCACAGCCCACCTCCACGCTGCCCATCACGTTCTCCTGAGGGGGGGACGGGGGACATCCACAGTTACAGCAGAAACACAAAGAGATGCTGAAAGATGAACCGGTTCACAAAAAAAATACCACTAATGGAAGTAGAAATAATATAAAGCTCATAATGTATATCAAAACTGGGTATTGGGTATTTAAACTGATGATGTTGTGTAAGCGACCACTACAGGGCTCCGGTCAGTGAGTCATCAGATGGATTTAAGGGTTTTTGAATTAGGCAAACATTTTACACTTTACTTCTAGAGCATGGATGGTCCATACGATACAGCAGGTTGGATGAATAATGGAGATTAACTATAAGAATGGAAGAAGCATCAGAAGTTTATCGTCAGTGACTTATCCGAAGGACTTCTGCACTGTAGCGACGGCAGAAACCTAAAGTTCAAACGGCTTAAACGGGAAAAATAAACAACCCTTATTCTAAAATAAGAGCTTATTTCAAAGTAAGATTCTATGAAGATGAAGAATTCCTAACACGCTTGTTAAATAAACACCTGTAAACCCTTTAAAAACAACCCAAAATAAAATGGATAAAAATACACGCACAGGTAAGATTAATACAGATAAAGAACAAACCTTCATCCTCTCGATCCAGGAATCTGATTGGCCGGAGGTCGGAGAGTCTCTGGCTTTCCTCTTGCGAGGTCGCCCTCGTAGACTGAGAGACGGACAACCTGCAGGACAAAAAAAACATTAAAACAACTTGTAAGGACTCGAAGAATGAAAAAAACAACTATTTTATTCTAAAGAATCATTGAGAAGGGCAGGGGGTCCTTGATAAGCTGCGTGTGTGTAGGTGCATGCAAATTGAATTCATAAGGTGTACTCTTTTATCATACGTATCTTTTATCAGCTTTTAGTCACATTTTAGGTGCAACATGCCCGTATTTAATGGCTTCACTTCACCTTCAGTTAAGGACTAAGGTGGTTGACCTAAATGTACAAACATGCATTATGTCTAATGAGACATAAACAGTTTAAAGCTTTTCCTTCAGAAATACAAATGTGATTTTCTTACATCTAACAAATGGTTAAATAAGCTTGATATATCTGACATATGATTAACAAAACAACTTTTTTTTTAAATTGTTTTATGTCTTACATATATTTATGCTGCATTGTTGGAAGAGCCTGGGACTTAATATGTCCATTGCCATATCTACATTGTAGCTACTGTGCCTATGACAATAAAGCCTTTACTTTAATGTTTAATTGAACTATTCATATCTTAGACTGCACTGTAACTTTTATCCATGTATTTTTTCTTTTAATGTTTATTTTATTAGCTTTTCTTTTTAATGACTGATTTTAAATGCCATTTTCGTAATGTCTTTCATTTTTTGTAAAGCACTTTGAATTGCCTTGTGTTGAAAAGTGCTATATAAATAAACTTGCCTTGCCTTACTAACGGAAATCCGCCCTGGGGAACTCCACATTGGTCAATCATTATAATTCCCACGTTAAAAAAAAGATGTTTATGTATCTGAAACACTCACTGAACTGCCAGGAGAAGCCGGCGCTGCTCTCCAGCGTGGGGTGGTTGAAGGTGTCCCTGCAGTACATCAGCCGGATGTGGGGCAGCACCTGAACGCCTCCCAGGGCCAGCAGGTGGGGCTCCTGCAGCCCCGGGCCCCTCGCCCCCTCCAGGATGCGGCTCTGCAGGGAGCGGAAGCGGCAGTACTGCGGGTAGCTGAGGATCGTTATTCCCTGTCGAGGGTCGTCTGAGAGGAGAGGACGGAAACATGTGAAGCAAGCCTCCTCTAAATGTTGCTGCTGTATGTATTTAGCATAATATCCACCTCTATTGAACTAATTCCATCAAAACCAAATGATTCCACATACTAATCTGAGTTTAAATGTTCAAGACAAAAATGTTTTCATTCACTTATTATTATTATTGACTTGTTCCTGTTCTTTCAATTGCCCTTCAGTTCCCATCATGAAGCTTGCTTTAAAGATGTCTCAAATGAACTCATCCAGAGCCTAACATTATATAACCACCATATAGACAGGAATACCCCGTCTGTAAATATAAAACCTTGTGCAATATTCCCTCCTGCAATTTCAAGCATATTTTTTGTCTCAGTTTATTTACAATTGGCACAATACCTGCTAGCTCTTAATTCAATATGGTCACTTTTCCTAAAAACAAATACACTGCTACTTTTTTTACCATGGAGTACTTATCTGCTAGTTAGCTGTTGTGCAACTGACAATAAAACCTTTTAAACTTGACTGAAATTGGTAACCTTGCACCATCGGATTAGTATCTTCACTGCGGGGTCTCAGTGTGTTTCTTACCTTCAATTTTGACTACCAGAGGTTCGCTGGTCGTCTCCTCACAGACATTTTCGTCGCTGCTCTGTGGAGGCTTGTGGAGGCCGTTAATCCCGCAGGCTGCTGGTGTTTTCAAATAACTGCTCCAACCTGACGGCTCCGCACACCCCCACTGCACCAGGTCCTCCACCCGCACCACCATCTTCCTGGACACCGCCAGAACCTCATCCTAAAATCACACAAAGAGTTTGATGTAGAAACATTTCACTTCTGTTCCGTGTGTACTCAAAACAGGCACCGGATCAAAAAGTGTTCAATTTGTTGTTTTTTCACAGCTGAGAGCACAAATACCTTTACAGTGAAGCATTTTTGAAAAAGTGAGATGGTGAATCTAGCCTGTGGTTGTTTGTCTGTTATTCCTATATTTAGAATTACAACAATATCGCACCACTATTAAAAGTATTTAAAAAATCTGACAAATGTTTTACTTGAAATGTTACCTTTATCTTTTACTCTGTATGTACCTCTGTTTCCCGGATGTCAATGTTGTGTGTGTTTATGATGTTTGATGAACATATATGTTATGATTCGTATTAGTTTTATTTTGTCCCGTCAAGATCTGTCTTTGGTTTCCTGTTTTATTTTGAAAAGTGTTCACCCCCCCTCTCCTCTATTTCCTTGAGCTAGCTAAAGGAACAAAAAATGAGATTCTTATTATTTATTCAAAGTAGATATAACTTTAAGATTACTGTGGCTATACCTCAACCAAATACAACATTAAAGCCCTGCTACTATTCAAAGCTCGTCCTAAAAACAGCTCCATCAGATCTTATTTGCTGGCATTCACTTCAGATCAAACAATAAAGCCTGTTTGCACACATGCAGCATAATAAGCATGATATAACAATTCAAGACAAGGAGATTAAAGCTATAATAAAAACACATTAAAATAAATAATGGATTCTCTCTGTAAAATAAAAGGAAGACATAAGAGAAAATGAATAAATACAATGAATTTTAAACCTATCAAATAAAAAAAATAGTAATAAATTTATAAGTTGACATCACTAATAAAACTATCAAATACATTTCAATAAAAATAATAACGATTGAAAGACTAATTAAACAGGAGATGTCAGTAGTACCTAATAAATATATCTTCTTTTAATTGATGTTTATTTCTGTGGTCTAAAGTCAAGCTGCTGACGTGTTCTCCATTCCAGTTTGTCAGCCGGGATCCTGTTCGGTCCTCCAGGCTGAGAAACAGGGCCCAACCCCCCCCCAAAACCCTCCTCCTCCTCCTCTGGGCTCCAGCCAGGGGGGAGCTCATTAACACCGCAAAGGGCCAAGGAGATTTTTACATAAAGTGGCTTTTTAAAGTCATGAATAAACATTATTTCAAGCTCTAAATCAAGGCCTGTCCCTTTCACCCTCTAATCAAAACAGCAAGAAACCTGCAAGTACAATTAGGTTAAAAGTGAAGTGCTACTGCATTGGTTTTAAATAAGCCACACATTTGAAGTGCTACATTTAGAAGGGAGGAGCTTCTTTTGATTTATTGGCCAAGGTGCAGTCGAAACATGTCTGAGAAGGAAGATGTTCTGCTCTACTGATAAACTCTTCATTCTTCAGACAAAACTCCCTTTTGGAAATGTGCTTCTTTCATTTACCCTTAAATGTTTTTGTATCAGAGGGGATGCAGTCATTCAACAGGCTATTTCCATGTGTAAAATGGGGGTAACATGGGTCAAATACAGCTGTAATAATGGTGCAACATGGGGTGTGTTAATATATAACATGGGTGTTATAACAATATGTAAAAGCCATAATGGTGGTCGTAATAAAGACCTTTTAAGACTTTTAATGTTACAATACTATTTTTATCTATCCGTGTAAGTGATGGCATTTCGTCGATGAGGTACCAGTGTCTTTATAATAATTGTCCATGGCTTCCATAACGCTCCGTGTCTTTTGTTGATTAGTGGGCGGCTCTTAGTGTGTCAGTTCACACCTTACACTAACGTGCGTCATGAGTGACCGATTGATCTGATTTCATCTCCCTGCTTTACATGCAACTGAACACGTACATCCGTACGGTTTGCATACACAAAATACATAATGAAAATCTGTTTTTGTTGTTCGTGTATCATTTAATTTGGTTTGCAATACCACAATTCATACAGTTTTAAGTTAACGTGGCTAATGGAAAAGTGCTGCTACAGTCTTTGTTCGAAATCAGAAATACTTTATTCATCCCTGGAGGAAAATTGATTTTGTAATATGAGCTCAACACAAAATTAAATTAAAGTCTCAACTGATGTTAATTTCCAGATTATAGGTTTTGTTCCTGTATGTTAAAACGTTTTAATCTCTTTGAGCTTTGCTCTTACTTTTTTTAGAAACAAACCATTTTTTAAAGAAACTGAGCACTTATTTGTGTAAACAATTTTAGAAGGCTTATTTTTCTACCAGGTAACTCAAAACCTCAGCATAGAGACTTCAACAGTGGAATATCTAAATTCAAAATATGGAAAGTTTGGTTTAAGTCACGTCATTATCAAGGATTTACATTTGGGTAATGCATTAGTCTCAATCCCAAAGGAGGATTTTCACTCAACGCTGAGCTGCAGCTGGCAGAGCTGTGTTAATCAAAAACACATTCACATTTAATACTTCTTACTCCATGTGAAATCTTTATATGTGTGTAGTTTGGAGGAATTTAGCAGTAATAATTAAGCATTTAAATCAATCATATCTGACCACAGAGAAGTTATTGTTTGTACATTTTGATCAACAAGAAGACATTGAGTTCAAGGCCGAAGATGTTTGGTGAAAAAAGGAGGCCGTGTCCCTGTGACGAGGTTATTAATAGATGTTCTTAAAGCGTTCCCCAGATTATATTGGGGAGACGTTCCCTCTCATAACGAGTCCACAGAGTGACATCACTTTTTTGTTTTTCATACTTCATATTTTGAATAGTACCTAATGTTCATAATGTAGGTAATATTCTAGTTTTTGTAAAGGTTGCCTATGTATACTATTCAAAGCATCTTCAAATAGTGCTACTTTATACTTCCACAAAATGTAAGACAAAAAAGTTGGATTCAGATTATTTAAACAAAATCCAAACAAAAACATTCTAATGTATAATTATTAGGGCTGTCAGTCGATTAAAATATTTAATCGCATGATTGTCCATAGTTAATCGCACATTTTTTATCTGTTCTAAATGTACCTTAGAGGAATATTTTTCAAGTTTTTAATACTCTTATCAACATATGAGTGGACAAATATGCAAATGTTTATTATCATTTGAACAATGACAAATATTCTCATGAATATTAAACGACCTCTGAACATTACATTACATTACATTGCATTTAGCTGACGCTTTTATCCAAAGCGACTTACAATAAGTACATTCGACCAGGAAGACACAACCTTGAGGAAAACAGAATCATATAAGAACATCAGGTTTCAAAGAGCCAATCGTTTCAAGTGCTGCTCAACTGGCTAAGCCAGTCCTATATTAGTATATAAGTGCTCTGTTAGCAGTTCTTTGTTAGTCATTCTATCGCTCGAAGTGGAGTCGAAAGAGATGAGTTTTCAGTCTGCGCCGGAAGGTGTGTAAGCTTTCTGCGGTCCTGATTTCAATGGGGAGCTCATTCCACCATTTTGGAGCCAGGATAGCAAACCCACGTGTTTTTGCTGATGGGAACTTGGGTCCTCCTCGCAGCGAGGGTGCAGCGAGCCGTTTGGCTGATGCAGAGCGGAGTGCACGTGCTGGGGTGTACGGTTTAACCATGTCCTGGAAGTAGGAAGGGCCAGATCCATTCGCAGCATGGTACGCAAGTACCAGTGTCTTGAAGTGGATTCTAGCAGTTACCGGAAGCCAGTGGAGGGAGCGGAGGAGCGGCGTGGTGTGGGAAAATGTTGGAAGGTTGAAGACCAGACGAGCCGCTGCATTCTGGATGAGCTGCAGAGGTCGGATGGCACATGCAGGTAGACCAGCCAGGAGGGAGTTGCAGTAGTCTAGGCGTGAGGTGACGAGAGCCTGGACCGGAACCTGCGTCGATTTCTGGGTCAGCTGTGGGCGTATCTTCCTGATGTTGAAAAGCGTGTACCTGCAGCAGCGGGTTGTAGCAGCGATGTTTGCAGTAAACGACAGGTTGTTATCTAGGATAACACCCAGATTCCTTGCAGTCTGAGTCGGGGAAACAACAGAGGGGCCGATGTTGATAGTTAGGTTAAGAGAGGGACAATCTTTTCCCGGAAGGAAAAGCACTTCAGTTTTGTCAAGGTTGAGCTTGAGATGATGAGCGGACATCCACTGAGAGATGTCAGCTAGACAAGCAGAGATGCGTGCGACGACCTGGGTCTCTGAGCGGGGAAAGGACAGAATTAATTGGGTGTCGTCAGCGTAGCAGTGGTATGAAAAACCATGCGGGCTAATGACTGATCCGAGCGAGTTTGTGTACAGGGAGAAGAGGAGGGGACCAAGAACAGAGCCCTGAGGGACCCCTGTAGTTAATTGACAAGGGTCGGACTCAGACCCTCTCCAAGTAACCCTGTAGGTGCGGTCTTTGAGGTATGAGGTGAGGAGGGAAAGTGCAGAGCCTGAAACTCCAAGTTCTTGGAGAGTGCGAAGGAGGATCTGATGGTTCACCGTGTCGAATGCAGCAGACAGGTCCAACAGGATGATGACAGAGGAGAGGGAGGCTGCTTTAGCAGTGTGCAGTTCCTCAGTGACAGCAATGAGAGCAGTTTCTGTGGAGTGGCCTGCCTTGAAACCAGACTGGTGCGGATCCAGAAGGTTGTTCTGATGGAGATAGCAGGAGAGTTGTTTAAAGACAGCGCGTTCAAGTGTTTTAGACAGGAACGGGAGCAGAGAGACAGGCCTGTAGTTTATAACATCAGACTGGTTGAGAGTGGGTTTCTTCAGGAGAGGGTTTACTCTCGCCTCCTTGAGAGTGTGTGGAAAGTGACCAGAAGTTAGAGAAGTGTTGATGAAATGGGTGAGAAACGGTAGAATATCAGGAGCGATAGTCTGAAGGAGGTTTGAGGGGATAGGGTCCAGAGGACAGGTGGTAGGGCGGGCAGAGGTAATGAGAGTAAGAACCTCACTTGGAGAGAGAGGGGAAAAGGAGGTTAGTGTGCCGGTTGAAGGTGGCTCAGGTGATCCGGCGGTGAGTAGGGGTGAGTCAGAAAAAGAAGAGCGAATGTCGTAAACCTTTTTTTCAAAGTGGTTAACAAAGTCGCTTGACAGAAGGGAGGAGGGGGAAGGGGCTTTGGGGGGGTCCAAGAGGGTGGAGAAGATGGAAAATAGTTTTTTAGGACTGGAATAGGAAGATTGGATCTTATCTTGAAAGAAAGTGCTTTTTGTCTGAGAGATGGAAGCAGAGAAAGAGGAGAGGAGAGCCTGATAGGTTAGGAGGTCGTCATGGTGTTTGGATTTCCACCGTTTCCGCTCTGCTGCCCTAAGGACGGTTCTATTAGCACGCAGTGCGTCATTTAGCCAGGGAGCAGGAGGGGACTGACGAGCCTGCCGAGATGTGAGAGGACAGAGAGAGTCCAGAGAGGATGAGAGAGTAGAGAGGAGAGTTTCTGCAGCAGAGTTTGGAGGCAGGAGTTGGAACTAGTCAGAGGAAGGGAGGGCTGAGAGCACCGATGAGGCAAAGGTAGAGGGGGAGAGGGAACGGAGGTTACGGCGGACAAGTGCAGGATGAGAAGAGATTAGTTTGTTATGTTTGGAAAGAGGTAAAGAGAATGAAATGAAGAAGTGATCGGAGGTGTGGAGCGGGTTTACAGAGAGGTTAGAAGTAGTGCAGTTCCTTGAGAATATGAGATCGAGGACATTGCCAGCTTTATGAGTCGGTGGGGACGGAGACAGTGAGAAAGCAAAGGCGGTTAACAGAGATGTTAGTTCGTCTATCTTCCCCGTCTGGAGGTTGAAGTCTCCGAGAAGTACAGCGGGAGGGCCGGTTTCAGGGATGTGTGAGAGGAGATGATCTAATTCATCCAAGAAGTCCCCCAAGGCTCCTGGTGGACGGTAGAGAACAACAATGGTCAGTTGTATAGGATGGGTCACAGTGACGGCATGGAATTCAAAAGTGGAAGGAGTGAAGTTAGGTAGCTTGAAGAGGGAAAAGCTCCATTTGGGAGAGAGCAGGAGACCAGTGCCACCTCCTCTGCCAGTGGGTCTGGGTGTATGGGAGAAGGAATATGCTGTGGAGAGAGCTGCTGGGGTGGATGTGTTGGATGGAGTAATCCACGTCTCAGTGAGAGCAAGGAAATCCAGAGACTGCAGGGAGGCGTAGCCAGAGATGAAGTCAGCCTTAGGAACAGCTGACTGGCAGTTCCACAGGCCGCCTGAAACTAGGTGCTGGATCTCAGTGGAGCACGTGGGATAGACGAGAGCGGGCCGGTTATAGCGATTAGGAGATACACGGGGCCAGTGATAATTGCGAGAAGACACATGAACAGGAATGGAGAAAATACACATGATTATAGCATGAGGGGCTGGAAAGCTAAACAAAAGAAAAATAAGAATAAGACACCAGTGATACTTAGCTCAAATTAGAGTAGGATTTGCCTCCTCTTTGCCACCCTCGTGACTCCCGCAGGACTCCAATGTCTTTGGCAGTCTTACTCCCGCAGGACTCCAATGTCTTTGGCAGTCTTCGGCTGTCTGACGCTGCCGCTGACGCTCAAGAAACAGCTGCCTAAATGGACGCCTGATTGCTGAGTTCTCACAGCTAAGGTGCCACGCCCCTCTAGTTAGTTAACTCTCAACAGCTGATGGGCGACAACGCAGAGGGGTGCGTATTTAAATGCAGCCCAGACAGAAACTGGACGCAGTGACAGTTTCACGTGGACAGATCTGAGATTTAAATTCTCTCAAAAGTGCCCTTTTAGCTACAACAACTACAGAACAATTATACAGAGTAGAATAACTGAAATAGAGAAGTCTAATTAAACAAGATTATTACTTACAGCGGTTTCTGCGTCCGAGGAGGTGTAGCAGCCAGGTCAAAGGAGTACACTGTACATTTTTTGTACAGTGTACAATTTTGTACATTACAAATATTCGCCTCAATTCAACCTGGAACCTCTCTCATACAATAATACAATACAAATTGTGTGTGTGTGTGTGTGTGTGTGTGTGTGTGTGTGTGTGTGTGTGTGTGTGTGTGTGTGTGTGTGTGTGTGTGTGTGTGTGTGTGTGTGTGTGTGTGTGTGTGTGTGTGTGTGTGTGTGTGTGTGTGTGTGTGTGTGCAACACGTTCTCACTCCCATCCCGTCAGGGCCCCTCCCCGTCGCTATATTACGTACAGGGTACCCCTTGACCGTCAGGCTTCTACGGGCAGGGCGTCCCATAGACCTTCATAATGCCTATTGTAAGGTTCATTTGGCCATTAAAATGCGTTTTGATGTCATTTTATGCGAGTAATGAGTTTTTATTTCTGATTATTTGTGCAGTACATGTACATGATGTTTAGTTTTCTAGTTATGACGAAGATTACTTCATGAATGCTAACGTTTTTTTGGTGGAAATGTGTTTTTTCACAGCAAAGTCACCCTCTGTACTTGGACTTATTGGGAGAATCTAAAGGCAAAAACATCTCAAATATTCATTTAGGTCTTTATTGTAGACCTTTAGTGTTGCCGTCGGTGAGGAAAATACATGGGGCTCAGAGCCTCGTATTTTTTAAATCTTTTTTTCCTTCTAATTTGTTATTCTTTTCAAAATAACACACTGTTATTTACTCACCAATAACACACAATTATCCTTGCTTTTATTTATTGGTTTAATTCCATAATCTCGGTCTTTTTTGGCGTTCGTCAGGAACTGAATTTCAAAATAAAAATAACCGGAAACAGACGTAGGGACATTTCGAGCATCATTGCGATTGTCAACATTTTTGAGTTTAGGATGGCCGAAGACACTACACTATCCATAATCCCCAGCTATCGTTTAGGACTACAGTCCCCGTGATTACTCTTCAAGGTCTGGGATTGGATGTTGGAGTGGCAGTGCACCAAGGTTTCGAACGAAACCACGCCAGACTATCCAAAACTGGAATCGAACGCCCCCCCAGAACTACACACTACACTATTGTGTTTCGCAAAATGTTCTATGGGACGTCTCTACTGAACGTTTTCCCCACAATTAGAAGTTGCCAGTATTAAACACATTGATGTTATCAAATGTAAAACATATAATTAATAAATGGGTGAAAATTGTTGTCCATAATGCGCAGCATCAATATATAGCATTAATATACCCACATGACAGCTCATTGATACGTTGTAATTCTACTCCACTACAATTCAGAGTTTAACCTGGTATTTTTACTCCACTGCACTTATTTGAGTTACTTTGCAGATTCTGATTAATGATGTGAAATATAAACAACCCTTAAATCAGACTTTAGTTACACCTGAGTAAAATGCAGGTAAGGTGATTGTCAAGTGCCAACAATCAGGAGAGATATTTGATAGTTGGTGCTTGAGAAGACTAAACATGTATCTGCAATTGACATGAATGGAAACAAGTAATAAAGTATATTCATTACTCGTTATTCTCTACTAATAGTTCATTAAAGACTGTATATTATGGCTATTTTGCACATCCCTTTCAAGATTTCAAGATTTTAAAGGTTTATTGACATATCATATACACAACTACGGTGTAGTTATGCAATGAATGAAAAACTTGGGTCACAGTTCCCTCAACAGTGCATTACAAGACATCTATCAGTATGTGTGTACCTCCACCATTAAACTGTCATATTCTGCACATTTCTTATTCTATCTACATACATAAGAGTATAATTAATGTGTATAATATCAGTTAAAATAAGTGCTTCAACATAGTTAACATTGCAGGAAAGCAATATATTAGACGTTAAGTACTTTGTCAGGCTTAATATTTATCTGTAGATAGATACCCCCAATGTTTTTTTCTTATTTAAAAGAAGATATTAATCTGTTATTTAATGGTTTAAAGGTTAATTCGTTTTTCTGTTTTGCACCTCCTCCTATTAATATCTTTGTACATCCTGCACTAAACTGTTTTATTGTAGAGATCACTTATAGTATCTTCTTGATTTTTTATATTCTATATTTCTATCACAGACCTTCTACTTTCCCCCTATGAAAGTATGTACTCTTAATATTTTTGTAATCAAATATAACACATAAAAACAATAATTCAATAACATGCTTTAACCACTAGGCGGTGCACACAAGGTACACACAGCCATAATAACTTTGTATTATTAGTGTAGGACACTTATGTATGTACAACATCTGAAGATGTGTAGTTTTATTCATGCTTTCACATAATTTTACAGCATATTGCTATACTATTTCAGACTCAGTATTTACATTCTTACATTCAAAATTCAATCCAATTCAAATCAGTAATATCTTTCAAAAACTACAAGTCCTTTTCTATCAGCTGTGCACCGTTATGGTGTAAATATAACCTATCTATGAATTATATCAAATGTAAAAGTCAGCCGAATTAGTGTTGATACTGCAAGGAGACGTATTGTGTGAAGAGAAATTGAAGATGTTTTTTAATTGTTGATATATTTATGATCCACGTCAAGTATTCAGTTTCGGCGCCATTTCTTCCAGTTTTTCCAAAGGTCTTCTCATCAGGGCTCTCTAAATAAAGAACTACGGCAGATCTGTAATATGTAATGCAGCCGAACCGTGTATTACAATGCCGTTATGTGATGACTTTCAAAGAGAAAAGCAAGAGCACTCGGAATTAAGTATTATTTTAGTCTTTTAAAATGTTTTCCGGATTTCATATAATATAAACACCAAATTCCAGCATGCATTGCGGCTAAAACATCCAATCAGCGTAGCTGAGGATCTTGGGTAATCGCTCGAAATGCCTACGTCTGTTTCCGGTTATTTTTATTTTGAAATTCAGTTCCTGACGAACGCCAAAAAAGACAGAGATTATGGAATTAAACCAATAAATAAAAGCAAGGATAATTGTGTGTTATTGGTGAGTAAATAACAGTGTGTTATTTTGAAAAGAATAACAAATTAGAAGGAAAAAAAGATTTTAAAAATACGAGGCTCTGAGCCCCATGTATTTTCCTCACCGACGGCAACACTAAAGGTCTACAATAAAGACCTAAATGAATATTTGAGATGTTTTTGCCTTGAGATTCTCCCAATAAGTCCAAGTACAGAGGGTGACTTTGCTGTGAAAAAACACATTTCCACCAAAAAAACATTAGCATTCATGAAGTAATCTTCGTCATAACTAGCAAACTAAACATCATGTACATGTACTGCACAAATAATCAGAAATAAAAACTCATTACTCGCATAAAATGAGATCAAAACGCATTTTAATGGCCAAATGAACCTTAAAATAGGCATTTTCCACCGAGAATAACACGAAGGTCGGACATCGTTGTTGATCACGTGGTCTATGAAGGTCTATGGGACGCCCTGCCCGTAGAAGCCTGACGGTCAAGGGGTCCGCTGTCCGCAATGAAGGTCTACGGGACGCCCTTCCCGTAGAAGCCTGACGGGAAAGGGGTACCCTGTACGTAATATAGCGACGGGGAGGGGCCCTGACCGTCCGACAATATGTGACGGGATGGGAGTGAGAACGTGTTGGGGTGTGTGTGTGTGTGTGTGTGTGTGTGTGTGTGTGTGTGTGTGTGTGTGTGTGTGTGTGTGTGTGTGTGTGGTGGATCGTTGGAGCTATGTGCAACTCAAGGCATATGCTCGAACGGGAGCTGCCTGGACGCTGCAATCATGTTGCGCACTATCTGAGCTGAGTGTGACTTTTCGTACAATGTCCCGCTGTCTGGCTTCCTGCATAAAGTCAAGTGCTCGACGCAGTTGTGGCGAAATGTTGCTCCTTTGTTTTCATTTAAACAGCTCCTTATATCCGTTAGCGCAGCTAGCTAGCACCAGATGCTAACAACAACAATGCACGTAAGGTCTCTCTCTCGCTCGCTCGGGCCACACATACACACACCCTCCCGGTCCTCCCGATGGCCAGTCGGTGCCTGCCGGTGAGCATGGAAGTGTGGTGCCACAAGCGGGCAGCAGGAGTGGGGCTGTCAGCATCAGCTTGTAGATGGTATTTTAAACTCGATGCGCTCTGAAACTACAGGGCGGCCGAGGAAAAAAAATACACATGCGTTAATCGCGTTAAAATAATTAGTGGCGTTAATTTTTGTTTGCGTTAACGCGTTATTAACGTGTTAACTTGACAGCCCTAATAATGATAAATTAAAATAAGTCTTACTTACAAGCTAAAACGGAGACATGTTTGTTTCTAATCTAAATGGTGCAGACCAAATAAAAAAAAATGGAAAGCCAAAGTCTTAAATGATCAGTAACTACATCACCTTTAATCTTGTTCCAGTGCGTCATATCCTGCGGTGGATATGACCATATAAGGAAGTGTTTTTGTTCCTGTGGTTATATGTGTGATAAACTTGGCGTTGTTGATTATAAATGGTAATTAAAATAAAATAAAGTTACATTTAAAGTTTTATTACATAAAATGTAAACATGTAACTGTGGATCCAGTTTTTGGGGGGTACACAAATCTATATATTTAGTAAATGCCTTGCCTTTAAGATAATTGTATTTTTTATTAATTTATGACTTAATTTAGCAATGCAGTCTTGAAATCAAAAACAGAAAGCTAAAGTCTTCAATTAGAAGTAACAACAGAATATTTTATCCTATTTCCAGATCGTCATATCCTTATATTAAATGTTTTAGTTCTTGTGGGGTTTATGAGAGGCAAACCAAGTGTTGTTGATTAGAAGTGATAATAGTTATAGACGTTATTTTTTATTGAAATAAAATCAGGAGTTTACAATAAAGCTACAAACAGAGTACTACAGATGATAGGAACAAGAGGAAGGAGACGTGATGGAAAAATCCTCATGAAGAAATAGATGGACATCCCGTGACCTTTGACCCACCTCTCCATGCTCCCTGGTGCGGCCCTTCGGCGTGTCCTCGGGCAGGAAGTAGAGTCTGGCGCTGGCCAGCAGGTGGCGCCGTGTCTGGTCCTCCCACAGCAGAGTCACCTGCACACGAAGAAGAACAACCGCAACATTTACACACTGACGTCCGCGAACCTTGGACGACTGATATCCATGACTTGAGTTTTCAGAAAAGCAGTAAAAGTAATTTATTTAGTGTTTGAAGTACTTTGAACAGAGATCAACCTGGAACCTTCAAGCTGATAAAGTACATTATTAAACACAGAAAAAAAATAAGTTACACTTAACAGACCACATTTTTGTATCATGTCGGGCTGGGTTAATAGATAAAGAGTAACCCAAATGTTGGCGCTGGGTACTTTGGATATTATGTGACGCTTGATTTTTGTGTTTCTGCAATGACACTAAAACTAAACAGCCCCAACTTTATAATGAAAATTGTGCATACAAAGCCAAAGGTGGCATCCTGAAATTATTATTATTATTTTGCCAAAAATGTGCAATTTACAGTGGAGAAAACCAAAACTATCATTACAACATATTTTGTTTTATTTCTCTGATAACTAAATACATGAATATGAAAATGTTTGATTGTTTGGGTACTTTAGAATTTGTGATGCCATTTCAGGCAGTACTACAAAAGTATAATTTCCAGGAAATATTATATGTACTATATTACAATGTCAGTAACCTTGAACAATATGTCAGGGAGTGAGATATGCAAAGTTTCTCAGATTTAAGATTAAAGTCTACAGCCATGTTAGCATAATGCATTTAATCATGGGCTTTGGCATGGACTTAAGTGGTTTAATATTGTAATTAATATTGTTTTTTATAATTACTACAATTATCATCATCATCATCATCATTATTTTTGGTCAAAGTTCATTTTATGGTTGCCCTTGAGGCCTATTTTGTTCTAGACTGAGAAACCAACACAGCTAACGTTGCTAAAAACATAAAAGATGAAACACAATCCGATCAAGGACAAAAGAGAAATATGATACTCATTAGGGCTGAATATTGAAGATTGAAAATAACATTGTGGTCTAAGTATAAATCAGGATAAGGGATGAGGAAACAGGAAAGAAAAACAGGAAGTGTCCGACAGAAAGACAAATATTCGGCCAAAAACAGAAAATCTACGACGTCAGATTGAGCCTGAAAACGCTGAAGGGTGGAGAGGAAAAAGACAACGTTATGCGAGTGTGATCTGAACCGAGGGGAACAGATTGTACAGGTTTTGAGGTCAGACATGTTTCTTGGATGAATCACGAGGTTTTTTTCGATTTTATTCATTAACCATGCTCACCCAGAGTCTCGTACTTTGGATAAAACACTGCATTTTCTTTCCAATACAATCAAATTTGAGAAAAATATTTAAATCTTATGACGAGCAGAGAAAGAGGATTTATACTTTGAGGAACACACTGAAAGCCATTTCATTCAATATTCATTGTATAAATAAATAAGTGGATACGGAATAAATATGGTTATGAAATATATCCACGAATAAATAAATAAGGAAATAAATATATAAATAAATAAATGTTAATATAAATGACTCACAAGTTCAAAAAAGAATGAAATACAAAGGGAGCAACGTGATCCCTGGCATTAACTGAGGGCCAATCTTCAGGGAAATATCATTGGAATATAAGAGATGGAAATCAAGAGCTGTGAAATACGCAAATGTGCATTAGGAAATAAAAATTCCCTGGAATCATAAAAGTAGCTCTATCAAAATTGTTCTTCTAACGTTTTATTAAATATAAGATATTTCTTTAAATGATTGCATTGTTTATACTTAAATATTTAGGATTCATTACATAGCTGTATCCTTTAGATTGATCTCAACAAAACTATTTCTTACACCGTGTTTCCTATTTCATAATACTAATATGTTGCATAAGAGAGGAGCATCATAAATAATATATTTATTAAAAGGGTCTGTGTGCTTGTTTTAACTTTTACTCTTATTTACTGAAAGCATTTGATTCAGGCATTTAAACAAAGATATTCACAGTCACTAATAACTGTTTTTAGTACCTTTCATGCAAGATGCAGCCCAAAGTGCTTTCCAAAGCAAGATAACAATACATTAAATCAATAAAAATGTGTACAAAATAAGGAGTAAAATACATACAAGTTATCAAAGCAAAACGGAGCGACTTGGATCACAAAACCATAAAACACTCAAACAACAATAATACCACTGAAATACCCAAATTAAAAAGATAGGTTTTACATTTGATAAAAAAAAAAAAATCAAAATTCCAATACTACTAACCTGAAAGCCGTCTCATTAACAGCTTGTGACCTAAATTGACTATATGTAGCCTTGCCGTGGGATGCAGACTCAATAAAACATACTATTATTCTTCTATAGCGCAGTGTGAGCAGGCAGGAGAGCAGCAGCGTGACCCATTTAGGGTTCTGTTATAGCGTGGGTTACATGAACAAAATGTGCATTTAAGATCAACTAATATGTCATGGGTGGTACTACTCGTGTGAAAAACACTAGAATAATGACACTGTAGATCAACTCATCCAGGTCCCTCCAAGTCATGCCTCGCCCTTTTTTGGGTGAAAACATTCGCTGTCATTTGATTGGCAGTAAATACAGATTCTGAGATTTTCGCCTATCAGATGAACAAATTAAGAATACCGAAGATCTCCGTTGTTTTCTTAATTGTCCTTTTTTTTTTTTAAATAAGAGTTAAGAACATTTAAGAACATCGCAACTTTGGATATTTGTTTGACGTGCAACTTAAGACATGATAAAAAATGTCTTCCGATCGGCGCCTATTCTTTGAATTCAGCGGAAAGTGGGCGGGCCATCATTTCGCCAAGCTGTGATGTATTGCTGCTCTCGGAAAAGCATCTAACTAAAGACACTATCAAGATGCATTATTGGAAGTGTAGTATCCGATGTTTATGGAGCTTGGGAATTCAAGTCAGGGTATCTCTGTGTCTGCCGCTTCAATTCAATCGTTTTAATACTAATATGCCCTTTCTTTACCACAACTTATAAGACTATCATTCAAAGGAGTAATAGAATTAATAAAATAAATCAACATCGACATAAAACAACAATACTAGGGGTACATCTTAAGACATGTTTTATAATCTATCGATTTGTTTATTCCCCTTAATAATTAGTAAATGTTTGGAAAACTGTAAGAAAAAACTACGATTTCTACAAGCCAATGATGACGGTTTCATACTGCCCGTTTTGTCTTAAAGGTCACATGTCATGGTCCTTTCTACTGATCATAATACCATTGAGGGATATTACAATAGAAAAATACTGTGCAATTTTCGAAACTCACATTGTTTCGCATACAGCATCTCTGTAAACTACGTGTATTCACTCTCTCCACTAAACGGCTCGTTGGAGCTCTTGCCCCCCTCCCTGTGAGCCCAGTGTGCTCCGATTGACCAATCCGCAGACTTCCTCACACACACACGCAGCTCAGCTGATGTCTCCTCCGGGCTGCTGCTGATAACAGACAGTTGCGATCGCGGCGAAATTCTCTCTGCAGACCCATTCTCACAGCGTTTATCAACCTTCTTCTTCTCAATATCAAGCCACACTTATTGCTTTTACTTCGGCTGTGACTTTGTGTGTGCTTGGGGTGATTCACAACGTCCGATTGTTTCACGTTGTGAATCGCGCTGAGCTCCGTGGAGGTGTGATATCCTTGTTTAGCGATACACAGCGAAACACAGCCAAACTCACCCTGAGCACACACAAAGTCTCAGCCGAAGTAAAAACAATAAGTGTGGATAAGGTTGATAAACGCTGTGAGAATGGGTCTGCAGAGAGGATTTCACCGCGATCCCAACTGTCTGTTATCAGCAGCAGCCCGGAGGAGAAATCAGCTGAGCTGCCTGCACTGAGTGAGTGAGGAAGTCCGTGGATTGGTCAATTTGGACCAATCAGCGGGGGCTTAACGTAACGGCTCCACGGATTGGTCCATTTCGTTCCGGTTACAACATGACGCCCTGATGTCCCCGGAAGAATCAAATGGATGACGACGTTTCGGGGAGTTCTTCTCTGTGTTAGAGTTTTACTCGCTACAGGGTGTACTTTGAGGGTTTTGACTCTGCAGACCGTTTACATGCATAAAAACCTTCATAACACACAAGGGGACGGGTGATAACCGGAGAAGCATGACATGGGGGCTTTAAACCTAAATATATTCACTTTACGATCACACAGAACAGGATAAAGCAATGAATACTCACATTTTAGAGGCTGGAATCAGGTATGTTTAGCATTTTTGCTAAGAACAAAACAAAAAGAAAACTGAAATGGTAAATAGACTAATTGGATAGTCGACTTTTCAGCTCTAAAATAATTACAGAGGGGAAAAAGTACTCCAACTATAAAGTGCCGACAGTCTGAAGCCATGTCTTTACTCCACATTGTGACTACGCAGCTAACATTCAAAATGCTCTAACTGTCCAATTTAAAATCAGCCAAGGTCCGGATACCACACAACCAAACATAACTGGTTGGACTCCTCAATGAAATGATCCACGAGCATTTATCAAAGAAGCATACAGGTTTTCTGGGCCGCAATCGCAAGTGACTGATAACCATTACTTTAAAACAGCAAAAAACTAGCAATCTAAAAACCACGTATCTGACAAATATTCTCCTGATAAAGTACATAATGGCTAATGTGTTAACAATAGCTGCCTGTTCACAAAACCACCACGGCAAAAGCAACCTCACCTTTTGGAAAGAAGTGTTTTTGTCCAGCCAAAGTCCGATTTGAACTCTGTTTTAGCTCTGTTTTTGGTTTCATCCAACTCCTGAAGACACTATCTGTCTTTTTAGCTGTTAAATGCACCATTATGTTCAACAGCTAGTCCATAGTAAAGGATGGAGATATAGGAAGTGTACAGTGGCAAAAATCACTCATGAGAGCGGTGAGAGTGAACCAAAGCAAGGTAAGGTTTGCAGATCGGAAGACAGAAAACAAAGATCTGAAATAGGCTAAGAAAGACCTCCTAAACTCGGAGGGGAGCAGCAGAGTCAACTCTTTGTGGGCTTATTAGTAACGTGGCACGTTTGAGCAGGTGATCTCACCTCAGCGATGCACACGGGATCCAGCGGTCCACATCGGATGAAGTAAAACTCGCCGAGCTTCCACACCTGTGCCGGTCCGTCGGGCTGAGGTCTGCTGCTCACCGACTTGTAGAAGGCGTAGCTGCCTCGCTGGCAGGAGGGGGCACCCAACCACTGGAGAGGAAGAGCAAATGATGATGAGGAAGAGTCAACTGTGCAGCTCTACAGGCACCAGGGTGGGAATTTCACGACGGCCACGACGGCCATGGCCCTGCCCTTTGGCCGTGGTGCCCTGTGAAAAAAAATGCTATTCACGGCCAAAGTGGCCTTTGTGCCCCTGTCAAAAATTCCAGTGTAAATAACGCCAGTGAAGTTAGACTAGTGCGCGCAGTAGTATAGTCCCGTGCCTGTGGATCAGAGCAATTGCTCTGCTGTGATTGTTCTGTCAGACATGCCGTGTAAACAACGCGAGTGAAGTCATATTAGTGCGCGCAGTCCCGCTGTTATTGTTCCGTCAGACATGCCTGTAGGTGCCCGACAGCCTCCTCCTCAGCCGCGGGAGCAAGAGAAGCACAGGTAAGCAAGCGGACCAAGCTGTTTTGATATGATGTGGTAGTATTTGAAAGGACTTAACATTTACGAGTTTATAGAAAGTATTAATAGGTAATTACCATTGTATTAGCCTATTTAAAATCGACTCGTTAGTACATTTTGTCATGAAAACTAGCGATAGCTAGCTAGCTAGTTTG
Organism: Pseudochaenichthys georgianus; assembly: GCF_902827115.2. Taxonomy (NCBI): domain Eukaryota; kingdom Metazoa; phylum Chordata; class Actinopteri; order Perciformes; family Channichthyidae; genus Pseudochaenichthys; species Pseudochaenichthys georgianus. The sequence goes on along the minus strand of NC_047516.1, from coordinate 5,794,170 downwards.
GATAGCGCTAACGTCTTCCCTTCAAGGGGTCTACATCTAGTGTTGCTTCTACAAGCTAGCAGATAGCTGTCACCTTTGAATCTAGTATTTTTCTTGCTAAGCGGTTTTGATATAATACATGACTGACTTATGTGGTTTATGGCTGAACTTAACGTATACGTTTAAGAAACACTATTGCTATTCATTCAGCCATTTGTAAAACGACTGGCTTTTACGTTAGTGCTACACTTTTCCGTCATGTTGATTGACTAGCGATAGCTGGTGAGCTATCATCACTAGTTAGGAGGATACGCCTCTCTTTGAAGGAATTGTTGGCGTTACTTTTGGAATCCTTCTCATATGATTTTCTGGGCTTTTTGAACTAAAATTCTGACATTTCTGTGAGATGATGCATAATGTTTCAGTTTATCCTATAGTTAAGTTGTGGGTTTTTGCTGGCATCATGTGGGTGATTCAAACTCTGAAATAGCAGCTTGATTCACACTTGATCAAATGTAAAACAGCGCTGATGTAATCCAAGTATTTAGAATACGGTAATTAGATGGAGTAATGTAACGGAATATGTTACAAATGACATTTTAGAGCATGTATTCTGTAACTGAATACATTTTAAAAGTACAACCAGTAAAACCAGCGTAATTTAACCAAACGGCCTTTGTGCCCTGTCATGTGGCCTTCGTGTCCTTGAAATAAATGTGACCGGGAAGGCCAAATGGCCTTGCCCCTAAAATGACGAAATTCCAAGCCTGACAGGCACCCATGGCATTTTCACAACTTGAGTTTGGCATTTAATAAGCTCTGCAGCACAATCGCACACCAGAAGGTTGCTGCCATAAATGTTGAAGACAGAAACAACATCTGCAGCCGAGTGGAATCTCAAAACTGAAAAAAAGAAAATAATTTAGAGACGAGATTTTACAAATCTAGGCCTCCATAATGTTGCCAAAACAAAGAGGACCATGACTGCTGATAACACTTGCTGAAGTTCTGTGTGCTAGCCAATTAATGGATTTCATTTATTCAAATTACAAATCAGAATAAGAATTTCTTTACTTGTCTGTCAACGGAGGAAATTTACGGCATTAAGACGGCAAAAATACTGCCCAGATTAAAGTAAAAAGAGCAGTGTGTCCCCTACCATTGTCTTGAAGGGGTGCTGTGCCCCGCCAACGGAGCCCCCCCCCAGATATTCAAGGTGTTTTTTTATATATCACCAAAATTGCAACTAATCTATATCTACTGTCACTTTGAACATGTGCTCTTTTATTAAATAAACTAAACGCTTTCATTTTAAGTTGTGAGTTTAGTGTTTTTCAGATTCAGATTCAACTTTATTGTCATCACGTAGTGACGAAATGTAAGTTTAGGCATCTGACCAGAAGTGCAAAAAAGCAGTGCAGGAGTCTACATAGTGAGAATAATTATACATGGAATTATTATAAATAGAATTATAAATAGGCTATAAACAGATGAATGTTTTTATGAAAGTTTTTGACCCTAAGAAACACTGATGCATTAATCAATAACCCACAGCTCCTCTCTCTGCTCCAGAGGATTTAAAAAATATATACCGGCGTTGTACAGCGGTGCGGTATGCTAATGGTAACACGCCCCAAACATGTTAAATCATGAAACTTATCTGTATACTGAAACTTGCAAAAAAAATAACAAACCTGGAATTATGCATTTGAGACTTTGTTTTGCTTTTTCTTGTTGTACCGAACCCGTACCGAACCGTGACCCCCAAACCGAGGTGCGTACCGAACCGTGAATTCTGTGAACCGTTACACCCCTACTAATAACACAAAAGTGACCGTATTAAAATATAGAAGTAGAAGGTAAACAACTTTGAGATTAAATATTTAAAATGACCTCCTCTGACTGATGGCACAGGATTATCTGCAGCCCCTGATAGTGACTCAAAATAAATTCAGATATCACATGAAGCTTAAGAAGGGGCATCTTTTAATTGCAAATGTAATGACATCTGCTCTTATAAAATGGCTACCATTGTTTACCCAATGATCAAAGTCATTATTATGAAGAATTTATGACATGTATAAACTTGTGTGGATTAATCATCTGTGTCTCAACTCTTTTCAAATTAAATCCGTTTCATTTATGAAGACTCAACAGAAATCAAATATAAAGCAGTACAGCACAGTAGTGGCACTTCCTGTTAAATTGATTTTGAGCCTGTGTTTCACGCTTGTGTTAGATTAGATTAAAAAAGGGTGGATTCAGAGAAGTGATTCTGCTGTTAACTTTTACTTTCACTTGCAACTCAGTGAAAGCCACCCGATTTCCGGAAAGTCATAAAATCTGTGTATCTAAACTGTAACTGTGATGTTAATCCGAGTTGTTTCCTCTTGTGCATGCCGGTCTAAATTATATACATGTTGAAATAACATTTTGTTTATGCATCTATGCACTTTGTTTAATGATTACATTGTAAAGTCTATGTCGTTATCAAAAGGCTACATTTGTTCCCTTACAATAACTCACAGACCCATAAGCAGAAACATTTCCCAATTACATTTTTTTTTTTTTTTTTTTAATCATTTTTCTCCAGTGATTTTGCCATATGGAGCTACATGTGTTTTTTACATTACATTGCATTTAGCTGACGCTTTTATCCAAAGCGACTTACAATAAGTGCGTTCGACCAACAAAATACAAACTTGAAGAAAAACAGAATCATATAAGTACATCAGGCTTCATAGAGCAAAAACATTTCAAGTGCTACTCAACTGGCTTTAGGTAAGCCAGTCCTTTATTAGTATATAAGTGCTTTGTTAATAGTTCTATCGCTCGAGGTGGAGTTGAAATTTCTGTTTCTGTGCTTTTATTAACAGCCAACAATGCTGAAAAACACAAAGTAACAAGGATTTACATAAGGAAAACTAAAGCCCCCCCTAAAACACTTGTGGCCAGGGGTTTATACATGTTAAGCCCCTCCCCATAGGACAATCCACTATGTATACCCCTAACCAATGTCATTCTTATCTACAAACACATTCACAATGCAAGGCAAATTACCCAACCACAACAGATCAAATAGGTCAACATATTCTATCTTTCTGACCACAGAAGCTTTAAACAATAACATTTATACTTGCAAGAAAATTGCCACCCGTGCCCATGCACTACATGGTATAGTCCAATTGAGCACAGGTGTTTTCACTGATTGAGCCTCTACTTACTTGTGCCAAGAGCAAGGACGGTCTTAGGTAAGACAGCTTTTATGCGTGCAGCTCCACTTGCTTGGAACAATCTTCAGCAAGAATTGAAACTGAGCAATCTCGTTCCTCTGCATGTTTTTAAAGCTAGGGTAAATGAAATGCTTGCCGATACAATGGGCACTTGTAAATGTCTATAACTATGTATCCTGTAAATATAATGTATGATGTCCTTTATTGTTTTATGTTTCATGTGGAACCTATATGCTGCAGGTCTCCCTTGAAAAAGAGATCTATGATCTCAATGGGACCAATCTCGTTAAATAAAGGTTTGAAATGAAAATGTAATGAAACTTAAGGCTGCTTCTTTCTGTTGCTCTGTTTGGACTTCACTACCTTGAAGGAGAGGGTAAGCAGGTTACTTGTATATGACTTCCAATAAATCTGTTTTGAACAAACAATGACTTGGGTTTTATTTTATCAATGTCCAGCTAAGTTATTAATGTGTTTCCCTCAGTGTGTCTTTTACCATGCCCCTATGCCAACTGTGATGAAGGCTTCTTCTTCACTATTTCATTCACATAAAACTAACAACTCAGCCAATTCAGTCAGCTTTAAGCATTGACATATCCCAGACTGTGAACAATTAATCCCACTAGCGTGTTAAAGTAAGCATTACAAATCTGAAAATTGTAAATTATTTGGTGATCAGGACTGATTAAAAGATTCAAATAACTTTCATTTTCAAAGCAACTTTAGTTTTGAAGCGACTCGAGGGTTAAACTGTTGCAGTGAGCTGGTAATGTGCACACTATGGCAGAAAGTCATGAGACCTTTCCCTCTCAGGTCAGATCTCAGAGGGCAGGAAACATTTTCACATAACGTTTCAAATTACCTGTGTCATCTCGGCCCTGTTTCCTAGATTTGTGTATATCCATGTTAAACATATATCAGTCAGTGTTTAGTAAAAACAAACTTGTTTTAGACATATGGTAAAGTCAAGTAAAAATCCTGCTATCAAAATCTTACAAAAGTACACAAGTATTGGCATCAAATTATACCCGTTATGCTTAAAAGGCCCACTTCAGAACCATATGAAATTACTGGATTACAGTTACCAGCAGAGGTGGAAGAAGTACTCGTATCCTTTACTTAAGTAGAGTAGCAATATATCAACGTCAAAATACTTCATTACATGTAAAAGTCCTACATTTTTAAGTAAAAGTACAGAACAGCAAACTGCAGAAAAATGACATTATTCGATTTTTAATATTGTTGCATCAAGCTGCCTTTTAGACAAACACAGTTCTGATACACACAATAACTGTTTGTAATATATTGTATAATTTTACTTTGTGGTACCATAAACAGTTAGTCCACTAGTTTAATTTTAGAGATGCATATCTTAAAAGCTTATCATGTGTTTTGGAGTATAACATACCTTATTTCCTCTTTAAATGTAATGGAGTAAAAGTAAAAGGTATAGCATTACATTTAAATAAGTACAAGTATTTCAAAGTTGAACTTGGGTACCTACCACTGCTCATTTGCACACGATTGCACAAACTAACCACTTCCTGTAAAGCTTCAAAGTAAAAAGTACTAACCCCCCCCCCCCCCCTTTTCTTCTTTGGTGGGAAGCTTTTGCTTTGAAGCAGCTTCATACAGGAAGTATTGAGTTTGCATTAAGATGGACTGCATTACTTACTGCAGAGATAACCTCTATATATAATAGATCTAATAAACAGCTGCTCAGTGCTTTGTCATGGGGAGGAGTTGTCTTAAGCAGCGGCTGTACATTATGATGTATGAGCTTCTAAGTAGGGCTGCAGTAGAAGTAGATCAGTTGATGCATTTTTAATGACTAAGTCAATAAAACTACTGTGATATTTCCATCACCATTTCCAAGAAATACAATGTGTTCACATTTCTAGTTTAGTCTGGTCAGTAGTCCAACATTTTAAATAAATAACAATCTTGTTGTTTCTATGTGAAAATGTTTGGCGTTCTTGCTTCATAAAGTATTTTAACTTCAACACGGTCCAGATGTTATAGCCTTCTGTACTTTCTAATGATCTCTTACTTTTAATTACATTTTATAAAATATCCTCATTGTTCTAGTATCATAATGTCAATCACTAATGGCGGTTTTCCACTACAGGACCTAGCACGGCTTAGCACAGCTTAGTTTGGCCTTGGTAGGCCAGGCTCACTTTGCGTTTCCATTACAGTTTAGTGACTGGGGTGGTTACTATAGTAACGCAGTGTAGGCGGGGCGATCGGCTGTTCGACGGGCGGAGCGTCATCTTCAATGTGAACCACAAAACCATCAGCCGTTAGCTGTTAGCACTCAGCTCCTCATATCTGTTCAGAAACTAGACACAAGTTAAACAAGTACAAACCACAGACTGTCTGTGTCATGGCGAATACAGTCGCTGGTTTATTTATGTCTGTAGGCCGTTGTTGTGAGTGTGGACGTAGCATACACAACATTAGCTTAACATTAGCTTAGCCTGATCGATTTTAAAAGGTTTTTCGCCTGCTGTCTTGTCTGCAGACCGGTATCAGCATGTAGTTACTTTGGCATCATTTTGAAACGTGTATTACAATTAAATCAAGGTAATATATGTTCATGTTGTTGTAGTTGTAGCCCCCTTGCCAGCGATTCTCTCTGACCATTCAGCAGTCGATAGTGTTTACGTCACTAGTTTAGCATATTCAGCCCGGTCGTTGGCCCGGTAAGAACCTCGATTTTGGAGGGCCAGAAAAAAGGTGAAAAAGTAGCCCTGAGCCGGAACTACCCCTGGTGGAGAAGCAAAAAAAAAAACGGGCTGGTTTGCCCCGGCCCGCTTAAACCGTGCTACGTGCTGAAGTGGAAAAGCGCCATTAGGTAACAGAGTTCAACACGCATTAATTATACTTCATGAGTCAGCGTTTAGCTATTTTGCTCCAAGCTGCTGAAAGAGCATCAGAGGATCAGAGCAGCTGAATCTTGTTGAAATCTTAAAAAAAAAAAAAAATGATTAAAAGCATTTTTTACCTTATTTAAGTTGTAAAATGTTATTCTATCATGTTATTACTTTGTTTGAATTCAAATTGCATTTTTTATTTTAATATTACTTAATTTGTGCAAATTATATTTAAGTTAAGTTTCATTTTAGTTCATTTATCTTGTTTTCTTATCTTAAGCTGCTTTATTATTACTGTCATTGCAGTTTTTAAACATTCTTTTAGCATTTGTATTGTTTTTTTGTTCATTGGTCTAACATTTTAAGAATTTTCTGTTGTTTTTCACAGCTTACACCTATTGACTTATTTCAGCTTGTCAATCATCTATGAAGCACTTTGAACAGCATAAAACCATTTATGGCACCTCTTTACTGAACTTAACGTGTTTTATCTTGCACTTTTATAGCCGACTCACCTGACAAACAATACATATAAAATCCCCCCCAGAATAATAACACAGTTCCTTCCGAGAATAGGCTAGTTTTACTACTTTACATTTCTGTAAAATGTGTTTTAACAGGTACTGAAACAGTAATATGTGCTAATAACGTTATTCTGAAAGTTATTTTCCTCGGCATTATAAACGTGGACCTAACCCACGGGACCGCACCCCGGCACGTTCATGTGACGTGTTCAGTACTAAATGAGTTTTACCTTTACCCATGGATGCACAATAAGAACGGATTATATGATTATATGAATACTTTCGTGACGTTTCGCTCTCAAAAGTTGGGCCATTTTGTCTTCATGCGCCAATGAGCCTCCCACGCTGTATCCAGTTCTTATTATACATCCATGCAGCACAGGGATGAACTATGCCAATATTTCAACAGTATCGGTGCAGTGCCTTTTCAGTGGGGCAAGATATAGCAAATATGTGTGCCTATCCTGCTATTTGTATTTATTCTTTTAATCACACAGCGTTAATACAAAATAGCCTACATAACTGTTAGTTGCAGCCGTAGCATTATTATTGGTTTAACTACTAACAGTATATATTTAAAACATTTTAAAATGACCATCTTGAACAGCTACAACAGTAAAATACTTCTAAGCAGATTGTGGACGGCTGTGGCTCAGTGGATAGTGTGCTGGACTTCAAACCAGGGGGTAGCAAGTTTGAGTCCCACTGCAGTCAGCATGTCGTTGTGTCCCTGGGCAAGACACTTCCACCCCAAATTGCTCCTCTGGGGATTGTCCACAGTACTGAATCTATGTAAGTCGCTTTGGATAAAAGCGTCTAACAAATTGTGTGTAATTTAATGTAATGTGGACAGTAACAAAGTACATTTACTTAAAGAGCCTGTGACACGAGTTTCCCCCATCATCCAAACCCATCAATTTGAGTACATATTGTCCCCTTGAAAACCGTTACTGAACTGATTTTGGATATTTGTACTTTGATAACCATTAATCTGCCCTTCAATGTTGACAATTTTCTGGATCTTCTCAGGGATTCTTCAAGTCCCGCCAAATGATGTGTGACGTCATTGCGGGCACAGCGCTCCAGCTGCACCGTCCGGATCCCAGCTTCTGCATGTAAACGCAAGATGGCGCACACAGCAGCAAGCTCAGACAGTTTACTTTTGAACGTGTCTGAGAGCTCATGTGAAGCTGAAGGATCGGTTTATGTTGTATCTGTTAGAAGTTTAGGAATTAGGTGCGTCAATATGGGCGATAATACGGTCATGTAGCCAGTGGTGGACTGGGACTAAAAATCTGCCCGGGACTCTCGACCGGCCCACTTCGGTACCGCTAGTAAATTGTCAATGGGGGGAGTGGGGGATGTGCTAGTGACTTATCTGACCGGCCCACTTCGGTACCGGCCCATCTGGATTCGTCCCGATGGCCAGTCCGCCACTGCACCCAGCCCACGTAAACTGTCAACAGTGGGAGCCTCGCTGCGGGGAAAAGGTGGACCTAGTGTCCCGATCGGAGTGGGAATAATAATAATAATAATCATAATCCGTGCATTTTATCCATTAATTTCCCCAACATTGTGGTAAAAAAAACACACGTTTAATCCATGTTGGTGTACTATTTTTTATAAAGCACTTTGAATTGCCTTGTGTTGAAAAGTGCTATATAAATAAACTTGCCTTGCCTTACAACTACAAAAAGCATCGGTTTGTTTTCTCATCAGAAAATGCAGACCGGCTCAAACAAACGATTTTTAATCATCATCCTCACGATCATTTAATGTATCATATGTTCGCCTAATTGACATGAAAGCACTAATACATGTAGTTTAATCGTGAGTTTACAACAACAAAAATAATCGATTTGTTTTTATATCACATCCGACGGGAGGAAATTCAGTAGCTCTCACTCCCGATTTGTAATCCTAATGTAATCATCATCTTCACCACGATCATTTATGTTTATGTCGCCGAATTGACATGAAAGCACTGACAAATATTAATATACTGTAGTCAACTTCATTAAAACGTTATTAGCGTGTCTAAACTCAGTAATTCACCATTTCTACGCATGACAACACACTTTGTCCGTGTTTGGCTCTCGAAGCGTTCCCGCATTGACGTCACTTCCGGCTTCCCCCAAAACTTCAAAATGAGTCAAAGGAATTTTCCCGCGATGTTCGAAATTATTGATATTTATCGGAACGGTATCGCTTTTTCTTTTTTAAAATGACGGTTCGAGATGACTAGTAGCCCAATATTTCATTGCACAACAGTTGTTGGGAGGCTGTCACAGGCTCTTTAAGTGCTGTAATGCTCCACTCCCATTCAGGCAAATAATGTTTCGCTAAGCTGAACAGCCAATCAGAGTGATTACTTTTGCCGGCAGCGGAAGGTGTCGGCACGGCCGAAAAGACAAGACGGTGCGGGACACACCAATCTGAGTAGGGCGACAGGACGCTCATCAACGGCAAGACATCTAACGACGGCCGAAATCGGCTTGGTGTGTCAGGGCCTTTACACTCTGGGAACGTTGGAAATGTTTCAGTATCGGGTGATAAATCCATGAAAAATGTTTGTTTTTCATTTAAAAATGCATGAAAGCTGCAACTATAAGTCAGTACATTTTGTTTGAGTATGAATTTGGTCTATTATGACTTATTCTGCACATTTTATATTGTTTATTGCCTAGCCACAGCTCGATTGAGCCTTCTATTCCCATAGCACTCAGTAGTAATGATTGTATGTGCTTTTTTAACGATAAAATTGTTACTCTTAGAAACAAAATTAATGACCTCTTGCCTTTGACCAGTATAGTGTTATCAACAGCTCACGGAATCGTAAGTTCTAATATTACACTAGATAGTAAACTAGAATGCTTTTCAGCCATTAACCTTGAACAATTACATTCAATGATTCTCTCTTCTAAACCATCAACGTGCATGTTAGACCCAATTCCAACTAAGCTGTTGAAGGAAGTTTTTCCATTAATTAGCACTTCTTTATTAAATATTATGAATATGTCTTTATTATCAGGCTATGTTCCACAATCATTCAAAGTAGCAGTGATAAAACCGCTTCTTAAAAAGCACAACCTCGATCCAGAGGTTTTAGCCAACTATAGACCTATTTCTAATCTTCCGTTCCTCTCAAAAATTCTTGAGAAAGCGGTCGCAAAACAGTTGTGTGATTACTTAAAAAACAATGATTTATTTGAAGATTTTCAGTCTGGCTTTAGAACACATCATAGCACAGAGACAGCTCTGGTTAAAGTCACAAATGATATTCTAATAGCCTCAGACAAGGGACTTGTCTCTATTCTTGTTTTGCTCGATCTCAGTGCTGCATTTGATACTATCGACCATGATATCCTGAGAAGACTAGAGCACTTAGTTGGCATACAGGGAACTGCTTTAGGCTGGTTTAGGTCCTATCTATCTGAACGCTCTCAGTTTGTACGTGTTAACGATTAATCTTCCACGCAAACCAAAGTTAGCTATGGAGTGCCACAGGGCTCAGTGCTCGGACCTATTTTGTTCACATTATATAGGCTTCCGTTAGGCAATACTATAAGGAATCATTCTGTAAACTTTCATTGTTATGCGGATGATACTCAACTATATTTATCAATCAAGCCTGATGAAATTAATCATCTAAATAAAATTCAAGACTGCCTTAAGGACTTAAAAACGTGGATGACCTTAAACTTTTTGATGTTAAACACGACCAAAACTGAAGTTATTGTACTTGGCCCGAAGAATCTACGAAACAAATTATCTAAAGATATACTAACTATGGATGGCATTAATTTGGCCTCCAGTGAGACTGTAAGGAATCTTGGTGTTATATTTGATCAGGATTTATCCTTTAACGCCCACATAAAATCAATTTCAAGGACCGCCTACTTCCATCTACGTAACATTGCAAAGATCAGGCATATCTTGCCTCAAAACGATGCAGAGAAACTAGTCCATGCATTTGTTACTTCTAGGCTGGATTATTGTAACTCTTTATTATCAGGGAGTACCAAGAAGTCAGTCAAGTCGCTTCAGCTGATTCAAAATGCTGCAGCTCGTGTACTAACCAGAGTTAGGAAAAGGGACCACATTACTCCGGTTCTGGCTGCCTTACACTGGCTCCCTATAGAACACAGGATAGAATTTAAAATTCTTCTTCTCGCCTACAAAGCCCTTAATGGGCAGGCGCCATCTTACCTTAAAGAACACATTATACCCTACTGTCCTACTAGGGCATTGCGTTCCAAGAATGCAGGGTTGTTGGTTGTTCCTAGAATCTCTAAAAGTACAATGGGAGCCAGAGCCTTTTCTTATCAAGCTCCACATTTGTGGAATCAGCTTCCAGTTTGTGTTCGGGCGGCAGACACCCTATCCGTTTTTAAGAGTGTGCTTAAGACCTTCCTTTTTGATAAAGCTTATAGTTAGGGCTGATTAGATTCAGCCCCTAGTTTTGCTGATATAGGCTTAGTTTGTCGGGGGACATCTTACTTCTTCCTTCTCTCTGTCTGTACCCGTGTACACTCATGTTCCGATTAACCCAGCTTCCCCAAATGTCTTTCTTTTTGGTGTCTATATACGCTGGGATCCGGAGTCATGGATGATCCTGCGGTCCTGTGACCTGGATCGCGAGCGCTGGATCTTGAGTCGTGGCTGTGGTCCTGGATCATAGGTCCTGGATGGATATCCTCGTGGATTCATCTTCCTATTATATACACACATGCATTTCCAAACATTTGGACTACCTATGTTGCAAATGTATTATCTTTTCAATTTACACACGGCATCTATTGCACGTCTGTCCGTCCTGGGAGAGGGATCCCTCCTCTGTTGCTCTCCCTGAGGTTTCTCCCATTTTTCCCTTTAAACTGGGTTTTCTTTGGAAGTTTTTCCTTGTACGATGTGAGGGTCTAAGGACAGAGGGTGTCATATTGTCATACTGATGTTCTGTACACACTGTGAAGACCACTGAGACAAATGTAACATTTGTGATATTGGGCTATATAAATAAACATTGATTGATTGATTGATTGATTTATTGATTAACAAGCTGCTAAAACAATGTCCCAATTTGGTATAAGTAAAGTATATGCATATCTAATTTGATGCCTGGGTTTACTGAGCATTAATAAACCAAATCAATATAGGTTTTCCACAATTTACAGCAGTCTTTTCCTGAGAGCAGTTTCCCCTTTTTGTCCCCAAAATGGCGTATGTGCTCAGATTAATCTCATGTGGAGTTTGTCTTTATTTAATCTGCAGCTCGGTTTACATGCAGTTTCCTGTGTGTTTACACTCTGGAAGTGATGATAGCACTCGATCCCTCACAAGCAGCTAATGCTCGACGTTAGTGGGTGTTTACACGGCTCCAACAATAAATCGAGCACACCTCGAGAGGTTTCATCCGTCTGAAAGCCAATACTGTCCCTGCTGCTGCCGGCCAGAAAACCTGCAGCTTTGATTTCACTGCAAGAGGAAGTGTGAGGAGCCCCAGGTAGTTTGTGGAGGAGAGCCAAACCCAAAATAATGGAGGCAGTCCGTTTTATTCCAGAGGCTGCAACATGTTTACTATGCAAGTAAACTGGTTGCCTTTCAATTCAAGACCTTTTAACGGAAAATAGATATTCTCTTTCCTACCACTCTAAAGACTCTATGCCAGTGGCAAGTTGTCAGGGCCCTCTAGGCCCTCTCTGAGGGCCTAAGATATTCAAAAAGAACATTTAAAAAATATATTTTTTTAGTTATATTTTTCATTAGTTTTACCAAAATGACTTCATTTAATTGTATTTAAAATAAATTTCCAAAGAAATAAATCCTTCGAATCTGCCGGTTCAGTTTCTGTTGGAATGTGAAGGGTTAAATGCCGTCTCTGCAAGTTACTGTGAAGACGGGAGAGCTTGTTGGTCCCTCTCTACGTTCACAGAGGGCCAGCTATCGTAACTCAATGAGAGAGTAATGTCAAATGACAGTACAATTGACCAATCATATCTTCCCTCTAAATGGGTGGGCTTTATTTTTATAGCTGCGAAATTATTAACCGAGTCATTTTCAAGATTGAGTTACAATGATAAATTGGAGTGGCAAAGGATCAGCTGCATGACCCGCCATCAAGTGCTTCATCCAAAAGGACAGGAGGATGGACTTTGTGTTTAAGTGATTTGATCATCAAAGGTAGGCCCAAGTCATTTTCAATGTGGGCCGCCGTCCCGACTTAATTCATTTGTAATTGTGACTTGGCTGTGGGGGCCCTGTCATGATAGGTGTTTATATAAATGGTGTTGTTTTGTGTGGTAGAGGGTCGCTGTCATTGATGCGTTTTGCACCCCGGGCCGTTGTTTTGATATTACGCTGAAGTATACGCTGTGACGTAATATCTCTTCTTTTTTTCCGAGGGAAGGGGGGTCAGAGGGCCTAGGTATAAAAGTCACGGCTCGCCACTGCTCTATCCATTACATTTTCAAATGATAGAACAACAGTGGCAATATGGAAACAAACTGGAATTTAAAGGGTTATTATTTTGAAAATAAATGAATATTTTTGAAGTTATTATCAGGACTGATGCTGGTTAAAGGGGTACAAATATGATTTGATATCTTTATGGCACGCAGGTACAGCGTTGTTCAAAGAGTGGCACCAAATAAAATAATGTTTACGGTTGCAAATGTTTCCTTATTGCCGATTCATCTGCTCATTATTTTATCCATTCATTAATTGATTGTTTGGTTTATTACATTGCTGTAAAGTCTTAACAATGTTTCCCCATGTTTTACCAAAAGTGACCATAGTCCAAATGTTATATAAGTATTGCCGGTTCTGCACAACCCTCAGAATATTTGGCACTTTTCTACACAAGCCAGCTCTCTTAGTATCTGCATCGCTTTGCACTTTTCATAACAATATTGCACATATTTTATTTGATTATTCTGAGAACTTTGTCATAGTATACTGTATATTCTTCTTTGGTATATTCAGATTTCATGTAAATAATGTTCTATGTCTCAACGTAAATTGTTTTAATTGTTTGGTTGTTGTTCTTACTTTGTATCTTCTTGCATGCACTAACTATATCAAGGCAAATACCTGTGTAAACTACTTGTAATGTAAAACCGGTTCTGATTTAGTCGGATCTTTAAGAATGTGACCTGAATGATAATCTCTGGATCTGTCAGGAGTTTGGTGAGCGGCCATTTTGTATCAGCAGCGTTTTTGTTCATAGATTCTCCACATAATGAAACAATGCATACTTGTTTCAACTAAGTGCATTCTACTTAAAAATAGCTACGTTTTTTCACACGTTTTTGTTGAATCACGTCATTAAAAAGATATAATATTATGAGAGAAAAAAAAGATAGGATCATGTTTTCTTAACAATTACAGGAGACTATGTTTCATTTAAAACGTTTCTACCCTCTAAGGTCAAATGGTGAAGAGTTTCAGTTCAGTTCTTTAGGAGCTTTAAGTTATTGGATAAAGGTCAGAGTGAGATTTAGCAAAAACATTGCATTTGTTTTTGTATAAAGTACAAATAACAGATACGTTCTCATGAACATTTCTGAAAAATATATAAATATCCAAGAGGATGTCTTAAAATGACAAACAATGTACAATCTTGAATGTGAGAACAGTTTACTATCATAGAAGACATTTGAGAAGCTAAAAGCAGACTTTGTCCTTGATAATCTACTCAAATTGAAACATTCCTACTAACTTTTTATGGGCTCAGAACAGTCTCATAATACACACATGCACACAGAAGGATTCACACTTGTATTTCCAGATCCACACTTGTGTTTTTCAATGCAGACACAAATGTATTCCGTTTCATATACATGTAAATAAAATCCAAATACAGAAAAAAGTTGTATGTATTTTTGATCCTCACATATTTGTTTTCCGTTTAAATCCTCTGAACCTGCAACACAAACCGCTTTCTGTGCACGGATCGCTGTGCATTCGTGTGTGGGTTTTTTGAGACTCCTCTGACGGTCAGCCGATTCGTACTTGTACTTCGTAATTTTTTCTATCTATAGCCAATCAGATGTCTCCTTCATTCTAAGCCAATCACATGAGCGCACCCCCACGAGGGTAGATTTATTGCGTTCATGACACTTCATATATGCATTTTGCGCAGTCCGGTCAGCACGCTAAACAGAGGGCGGAGCATCAGGTGATAATGCAGAGCTGCGTGTCTCCGTCAGACTCAGCAGCTGATCTGATCTCTCTCGCGTCCGGTTACACTTCACTCAATCACTCAATCGATCAGATCCAGCTCTCCTGATCGGCCTTTATAGAGAGCACCGATCAAACTATTAAGAGTGAATATCGGCCGATAATGACCGGCGGGGCTCCCCCCGTTGACAGTTCACTGTCTAGCACTGGCTTCGTAGTGCACTGATCGATTAGGCTAAGCTAACCTGTAGCTGCTCCCTCCACACTCACAACAACTTCATAGAGACATAAATAAAGCAGCTGTATTCGCCACACAGGAAACACACATTTAAAACGGTTTTGCCTGCCGTTTTTGTGTACACAAGCATTCATCAATCGTTCGGAAAGTGGCAATGTACTGAGAGTGGAGGTGTCCTGAGATTAGCACCTGCAGGCAGGCTCCATGGACCTGTCGGCTCCGGACTGCGCTAAATGCGTACATGAAGCGCTACGTCATGAACGCAAGAAATCTACCCTCGTGGGGGTGCGCTCATGTGATTGGCTTAGAATTTAGGAGACATCTGATTGGCTATAGATAGAAAAAATTACAAGTACGAATCGGGTGAGCGTCAGGGGAGTCTCAAAAAACCCACACACGAATGCACAGCGATCCGTGCACAGAAAGCGGTTTGTGTTTCAGGTTCAGAGGATTTAAACGGAAAACAAATATGTGAGGATCAAAAATACATATGTAAAACTTTTTTCTGTATTAGGATTTTATTTACATGAATATGAAACGGAACACATTTGTGTGTGCATTGAAAAACACAAGTGTGGATCCGGAAATACAAGTTTGAATCCTTCTGTGTGCATGTGTGGATTAACTGACACATTTTCCTTCACATTAGGCGGAAAGTTCCAAACGTCATTATGCCTCTTTACTTTATGTAATTATTAAAAAGATGAGAAAACCAAATTTAAAAAACATTTAAATAAATAAATAATCGTTTTATTTCGATGTTTTCATAATCGTTGCATGCCAAAATCGTAATTGCGATTAAAATACGATTAATTGAGCAACCCTACCTAGAAGAAAAGCCTGTTGCATGATAATGATAATAGGATGATTTTGATGATATGAAATCTATCATGCCGTCTTTGGAATCCCCGGTTTAGAGTTAGAGGCGAGAAAAGACTGCATTACAACGGCTTCACATGAAACACTATATGCAGCCTCACAGCTGCAACATAAAAGACGGAGAAGACCCAGATATTAAACAAATTTATCTCCTTGACAATCTGAAAGAAATCATTGCTTTTTAGCTTTCTTTCTTATTTGCTTGGCAACTAACAAACATGTTCACAAGTTAACAACAAATCTGCCTTTTCAATTGTTCGACTGATTTTCAAGCGCCAGAGGTGACAAATATATTGTTATTAACCACATTTTGGGGGTTTTGGAAACTTTTATTGAAGTTTTTCAGTTTTTCTGCAGTTTTATAGCCAATCAATTAACACATACAGAAGAAATATGGCAAATCCATGACGATTTGGTACAACGTAATATTCAATTATTTATATGATATGATATATTATTCAAGTATATCTTTTTATATAAATGAACAAACATTTTGAAGTTGTGATCAGGGCTGATGCTGCTTTAAGGGATACAAATATTATTGTATATTTTTTATGGAACACAGGGACAACTTTTTTCAAAGTGTGAAAATTAAATAATGTTTTACGCTGCACATTATATTTCCTTATTGCCGATGTATCTGCTTATTATTTTTCTCTGTTAGTTAATGTATTGTTTGCTTTATTAAATGTCTGCAAAGTTTGAAAATGTTCACACATTACATTACATGTCACATGTCACTAGACGCTTTTATCCAAAGCAACTTACATACTCAATACTGTGGACAATCCCCACAGGAGCAATTTGGGGTGAAGTGTCCTGCCCAGTGACACAACGACATACTGACTGCATCACAACCCAAACTATAACAAATAATACATGTTGTAAAGAAGAGAAAAGCAGCAAATACTCAAAGCTAAAACCACGGCTGGTTTGGAGTTTTTTGCCCCAGAAAATGACTTGAATAACAAATTGACTTTTATTTTTCAATCCCTAATAAATGAATGGATAAGTGGCTGCAGCTCTAATGTTAAATGAAGCCAGGAAGCACAGTGTGACAGATTTCTGATGGTAAGTGAATAAAAATAAAGCCGGCCTGGCTCACATTCACCATATGCACATGAAATAAAAGGCCTAGTGTAGTGTTTAAGTTCAGGGTGTATCCGGCGCTGCAGCTGCTTTCCATTTACTCAGGATAAATGAAGATCTACAACAGAAATCCCTCTCTTTCTGCACCAACAGACTGTTTCGAAAAACTCACCCAGCTTTCCTGCTGCACTAAATGCAGAATATTCTAAAATTCTCACTCCTGTGTTGATCATCCACAACCCCACCTCCCCGAACACACCCTCCCCCACCCGATACCCATAACCCACCACAGGCAGAACCTCCTCCCACCCTCCCCCACCCGCTGCTCTGCAGACCAGCTGCAGCAATAGGATCAATTTTTAGAAAGACACTGAATAAATGTCACAGCAGAAAATATACATATCAGCTTTGCACACAGACATGCAGACCAGTTAGGCACCATTAAGACTAAGCAGTGCAGCCATAACAAAATGCAGAGACGTGTTTTTAATGACGTCACTGTGGCGGAGTGTAACAGATTCACTTTAAAAAGGCCTAGTGGGAAAACCGTAGGATACCGAATAACACTCGGGAAAAACAACATGGAGCGAGCCAGGCTCACGATCACTTCTAGAGACTCCCTGAGCCCCTATGGCAACATGGGGTTTTCATTCAAATAAATATTATACGCTGATACAACCTAGAGAGACTACGGCTAAATTACACAAGGTCACTGTTGAATGTCAAACTCACTCAATATCCTGCTACAGGAACTGAAACTGAAAGAAGCACAGGAGGATTTAATACTAAATATGATAAATATCCAATATTATAGACGCAGGGTCCCTGTGGACTGTTCTAACGATGCAATGTGAATAAAGCACAAACTCAAGTCACGATATAAACCCTATATAGCACGATTAGAAGAAGGCAGTGTTAGAGAAAGTCATTAAACATGCTGCAAGTCCCTATAGGAATACAATACATATATATATGTTATCATTCAATATTCACTGTAACCTCAGAGGAATATTTCAAGTATGGAAATCTCCTGAGGCCTGGACAAAAATAGATTTTTATATTTGTAATATTTTTTTTTATATATAATTCAAAAATCAGGATGTAAAATCATATGGCAAAGATGTTTTGCTATTAGCAGGTAGTACATCGTTTAAAGTATATATATATATATATACACACAATGCACAAATTGGTATTAATGACATAACATATTGTTATCTTGTAAATACCAGAAAAGAAAAAAAAATTAAATAAAACTTGCTCTGTTGCCTTTCTTGTAAGGGAAATGGTTGAAAAGCTTATAATAAACATACACTAGGACTCTCATAAATAACTTATGTATAGTACTTTGTGTTTCTGTCCCTTTAGTTCATTGGTGTATCGAGAGTATTCTAATGTATTCCCTTACAGTGTCTAGACTCTACATACATGTCTTTTCTACTGTGAATGTAATTCTTGTATATGGAGTGTCAAAATGCTGCTGTGACTAAACTAATTCCCGACTTGGGATAAATAAAGTACACACATCTGCCTAATTATCCATCTAAACAAAACGTCCTTCTGGAAAGAAGTAATACAACAAACCTCTCTATACATGTTCCTCCCTCACTGCCTTCAAATGGGTTTTCCTGCATCCCCCCCATTTTGCAAAGTCAGAAGTCTTGGTCCCGCCCCCTGTGTGTTACATCACTAAAAAGACCAGGATGTGCTTTCTGCAGCACATCAGGGCTCACAGTGTAAAAACATACAGTATGCGGGGAATTATGGGATGTATTTGACTGATAAATAAGAGATTATGTGAGATAAAAGACCCACAGCGTAAAAGAGACACAATCTAACACTCTAAAAAATGTATATTGAGTCACATAGACACCAATAGCTCCGAAGTATTATTATTACATTTCATTAAAAACAGCATCAGTTATAGCCACTAGAGGTCTATTCATGTATATGAACAAGGGTGTGTACGTTTGTACAAATGTATATTTGTGAAATCATCCCTCGCTTTTATTCGACCAGTATCAAACAATACGTGGGTCATTGCTTCATAATCAGCTTTACTTTAACTCTAAACATATTACTGCTTACATTTTACTTTTACTTTTATTAAATGTTTTGGTATTTCAGTAAATGTTTAGCTTTTTCTTGTTTTCTCTGTTGTGATTGTGATGTTTTGATTCTACAAATGTATATGATACCCTATATTAATATTCTAACCATCTATTTAAGGACAAATGATAATGTACTTTTGGGGACATAATAAAACAAGACAGTATTGGCCTCTGGAGAAGCTTTACTGGCATTTAAGGAAATATGTCAAACTAGGAAATAAAGCTAAATAAAGTCAAATCAATTCTCTTTTGAACTCAATACAAAAACTATTATGGATATTTTTAAGACAGATATAATATTGTGAAGTCAGATAAAGTCACCATTGAGTCCTGTGAGGAGAACTAAAGGTTTAGTTCTGAACTATTATAGGAAGGAATATAATGAAGTACGAATGAGATGGACATCAGAGGAATAAAAAGAGAACATGAATCTAGTTTCTTTGACAAAGAAGGAAGATGAACGGCATAGGAAGAGATCCATTAAGCTCAACAGACGCATAAGTCATGATATTAAAGAGTTATTATATAGGATGATATGTATTATATATATTAAGGCGCAGTACATTAGTATAGTATAATGTAAAACCAAGTATTGACATAAAACTTTAAACTCATATACATTTTAAAGGATCATTATAATCACAATTAAACATAAAAGGAAGCCAAATGATCAGGAGTATAGAGTACCTTTGAATAAATATAAGAATATATAAAAACCTTTTGTCTAGATACTTAAGTTATAAGAGTAGAAGAAAACAAAGATTACAATAATATAGACCACTATTAATCTCTACAGACACAGCACAAGCCACTGTGTCAGCAATAGCATATATTTAAAGAATAATATGGTATTCATTTTGAAAAATGGATACCGAAAAGATAAATCTCTCAAAATAACCGGGAAGCCCTTCATGTGTGTGATGGTTAAGACGTGTTTAAATAAAAGGCTATATAGACAAAGTGCCAGCTGTAGTACGTAAGAGGATAAATGAGAACGATAAAAGATTAAATCACTATAAAAACACAGCATTAGCCCAATGGCATATATAAATGAACATTTAAAGAGAATTAGATAAGAATATAATTGTATATTTTTTCTAAAGATTCACATTTATTTAATAGATACTTATTGCGTATTTAAAGCCAAGTTGAAAAATCTAAAATGTGATAATATATTAAATGTTTACTCGTTTAAGCTTGAGATTACTAGCAAATATCCACATTTGAGTATCATGTTGTGCATTTTTAATTGACAAATAGATCATTGTTTGTCATTTTTTTAAAGATTTGTAGTTTCTTGTCTTTCAACTAATCAATAGCAGTTGACATCTAGTTATATGCACAATATAAACAAGGAAAAAGACAACAACAAACTCAAATAAATTCCTTATTTACCTCACATTTGACAAGCCGGAGCCAGATAATCTGTGGCGTCTTTGCTTTAAAAATAAATGTATCAAAGTTTCAGTGATCAATTAAAAGGATAAATGCTTTCGTGAGCAAGATCATTTTGGGCATCTTAACTTTAAAACAAGTTAAATTGATTAAAAACGTAATAATAAAATGATTTTATTATCAAAATGTGTGTAGCCTAAGCTTATTGTATACATATTTTTATTTGCATTTAGTTATATCATATCCTTTACCTCTTATCCTTGCTTTTTAATTTATCGCCTATTTATTTTTGCATTTCCTGTTAATCATCTAACCTATAAATCCTTAAAGCATTAGTTCATTTATATTTGAATCTATATTGATATAAAAAAGGCATGAAAGCAAGGAAAAAAATACAAAAATAAAGTGAGATCGAGTTACTATTTAGCTTAGCAAACATGGTTTTATCTCCAGAATGCATATTATACATATATGTAACTTAAATTACAGAGTGACAATAAGCACTACCATCAAGTGAATATAAAGTATGAAAACATATTATTATTTCCTATTGAATTTCCTGTTAATCAACTAACCTGTAACTAACCTGTTCATTACACGTAAATCTATATTGATATAAAAGTAGGAAACCATGGGGAAAATACTAAAACAAAGTGAGATCAAGTCATTTTTTAGCTTAGCAGACATAGTTTTACTATATTATACATATATTTAACTTAAATTATAGAGAGACAATATGATAAGTACTACCTTGAGTGAGTATAGAGTATCAAAAACATACTATTATGTACTATAGGAGTGTTATGTAGGCATTTCCTTTTTTTGCATGGCCCTGGGGGAGGGACAGATAATGTTCAGCCTAGTGGTGGAAACGAGGCAGGGCTGAGCAGGCAGGAAAATAAAAACCACAAATATAATCTGAGCAATGAGAGGCAGTCCTCTGTCTAAAATGTGAACACACACGAATTTAAAATGGAACCCCTTAATCTGCGCCTACGTCAGTTCTCGTGATATTTTGTGGGAATAATGCAGTGAGATATTTGTTTTTTACACAAAAAAAAATCAGTACGGAAGGAAGAAAAGGGGAGGCACTAAAATAAAAACCCTCCGACGAATATTAATTAAAAAATGCCTCCTGCTTCAGACAATAAATAAATAAACAATTGTAATCCAAACACACTATTGACCTTGGCTATATCCTGTTATTGCAAAAAGCTCAAAAGTTGGGGGAAAACATCTGCAATAAATTAATATTAAAATAATATAAAAATAAAAATATACACCCCTGGAATATTAAATAAACCGCTTAAACGCCACACATGGAGAAATCCTGTCAAAATAAATGACTTTATCGGTTATGTCTTCGTCCACATTGCTTAAACTGTGAATGTTTCCTGTGTTCAAAGGCAGGATTAATGTTCTCTATTTCAAGTACAAAAACTCATTTCCCCCCTTCATAGACAATATTAACATTCCTCCTTAAACTGTGGGGTAATTACGACGGAGACAAAATGTCGGTGGGGATTTTATAATATGAATATGCTTCCTATTATAAAGCAACACTACTGCTCCACCTATAGTCAGTCGAAAAAAAATGATTTCAAATGTTTAATATCACGTCGCTGTGGGGGAAATTAATGTTCAGAGTAAAAAAAAAATGTCGAAGCAACGTGTCGTTTTTCAGCTTTTGGTGAAAAGGCTGAAAAGTTTCCTGATATTTTCAGCCATGCAAACGAGGAGAACAATTAAATGTTATTAAGGTAATGTGTTGTTAGTGTGGGTGGGGGTTGGTAGCCAGAAAAGAAGCTGTGACTGTCGACACGACGCACAAAGAAATTAATCATTAACACGGCGAAAATATCAGAAATATTAAACCGAAATTTAACCACTGAGTCTCCGATATCAAACGAGGAAAAAGCTCGGTGTCAAACCCGATTATTCCCCCTTTGAAATAACAAATATCATGTATATTTCTCACCCTGTGGAGGGAAAAAAAAAGTTGAGCCCTGGTTGAATAAAGTTGTAATTGCAGTCGGAGCAACTCGGGTTTGGTTGATATGGGAAAACAATCAATACGACATGGTCAAACTAAAATTAAAATAAAACACCAAATTGGGCTTCATATCACCACGACTCGAGTGTATAATATTCTCCCCAGTAACCGGCGGATAATTCGCCGGGTGAAGTGGCAAAAATTCGACATTTATTTAGGAAATTAAATCGGCTTTACCTGTATTGCATTGTGCTCCATTGCAGTCCTGCATTCCCTCTATGAGGCCCCTCTCCGGTTACACCGCCGGGACTCGCCGTCACACAAACAAACGCACCACGGAGAAAAAAATTAAAAAGCAGGATTTTGTGAATGTTTTTTTTTTTTGGGAAATAAGCAGGATCTAGGTGTGGCCAAAGTTTGCCACAGAGAAACTTAATGTTAAAGTCACAGCAGAAACGGCAGTTGAAGCATCTTTAGCTTCAGTGTTGTGACGTACTTCCGCGTGACGCGGCACGTGGAGGCGGGGCTCAGATACAAAATATAATTAGAGATGTGGAGCTGTGTTGGGGTTTCATTTAATATTAAAGCACAGAATTGGATCAACAGACAGACACCTTGATGCTTTTTATTCCTTTGTATGGATGTAATGGAGTAAAATTAGAAGTGGCATACCATGTTTTAATATGTGTATGAGTTATCTAAATTTGACCTCGCTGCATTGCTCTAACAAATACCTGAACAATTCTTTGACCACTGTTTGATGCCTGGTATTCATTTTCCCATCAGTGTTATTTTATTTGTATTTTAAATATAGCTTATGTTGTTCTAAAAGCCATTTTAATTGAATTTAAGCAATTGTTTGTATATTGATTTTGTGTTTTTACATTATATAAATAAATGAAAAAATGTGGCTTTTAACTGAATTTTATTTTATTCTTATGTTATTCCTTTGAATTATTTGTATCTATTTGTAAAGTATTTTTATTTTTTTTCATTTTATGTATTCTTATTTATTTATTATTCCTGTTTTATTCAGTCCTGCATTAGTATTTACGGTTCTTTTTAATAACAAAGCTTTACATGTTTGTTTACCCTTAGAGGGAGATAGTATTGTTTTTATTATTTTTTAAATATTGTGTTTGGTTTGTGAAGCACTTTCAGTTACCTATGTGTTATATAAATAAAGTTTGATTCAATTTGAAATGTGTAAAGTAACAATGTAAATATTGCAGTATTGGCTTCCACAGGGTCGTGGTAAACAATACAAGTAGCATAACATGGAAAACGTTTACTTTAATTTAAACATTTTATTATGAAGCATACTTGTAATTACACTACACAACTTATTGGTGCTTGAATACAATTTTAATAAATGCACATTTACAGTTAAAACAACACGTTTTTTGGTTTTCACAAAGAAGGTCCCACAGTGTCTTCTTTTAAATAATAAAATATCCACATTTAGGAAGCTGGAACCAGAAGATGAGTTATTGGTGTAAAGCTTCACTGCAGGACTATTACAAATAAATGAACATTGTATTCAATCGCTGACCTCGCCAAACAAATTTAAACAATGCTGATTAAGCTTATTTCCGCAAGTGAAAGCTCTCAGCATGTATTCTGTGTTTACCAGAGTTGTGTTTCTGGCATTGCACAACACTTCCTTATTGAATTATGTTTGCCAGATTTAAAGAAAGTTAACCCCAAAATAAAAAGGGAATTGATAATGGCTGCAGATTTTTAAATGAATATTTTTAACATGCTGATTTTTAGGTTACATCTGATGTTAGATGCACAGTTTAAAGCACACAATTGGATTTTGATTGACAAAATGAACCTTGGGAGTTATAGTTAATATGTTATATAATGGGCAATTAATGGATTATTTGATTTATTCTTTTGCATTTTTTTATTTACATCTTTTTTTAAACATATACATACTGTACATACATTTTTTTTAAATATTATTTTTTGTTTTTATTTATAATTTTTTTACAACAGGTTTGTTTCACCACTTCCAGTCAGCACATTGTGGGTTAAAAATACTGTAGCAGAGACACATCCACCTGTAATGACAGCATCCAAACACTGGGTCTAAAAATATTTTCACAGCTGCCATATACACAGTCATTGTTAAACACTAATAACATACATCGTGTATAAGGTATACCCCTAGAATTAACATTTAAATCAGGCTATTATACCGGGTGGAAATATAGAGCCTAACTATTTAGTAACATTATAAATCCCACCTATAACCGTCATAAAATAGGCTTAAAAACATCAAGATATCAGGCTGTAATGTCTGCAAATTGTATCGCTGGAGGAGTATTTAGATCCTTTACTGAAGTGAAAGTACCAAAACCACTCTAACACTCAATCACAAGTAAAAACACTGAATGCCAATATTTCTAAAGTAAAAGAAGGTAATTGTACTATGAAAACAAATACAAATACTCATTATAGAGATTACCCCCTGCAATATTTACAGTATCAACTATATTATTAATAATTTAATAATAAATCAGATGATTGTGATTTAAAATATGAATATCACATGCCCTTATGAATTGAATGGAAGCTTATGAACATTATTGTAGTGACAGGTATATGAACAAACCTTAACGCATTATAAATTAGGCTAAAATAAACATCAATATTTTTCTTTTAAACTACACTTTCGTTCTGGTATTGTATTTTGATTTTGGGAAAAGCTCAAGTCATCATATATTCATAATATGCAGTAAAATGACAATCTGGATTATTGTAAAAAAAATCAGTTTTGTGACAGTTCCTCCATTTTAAAATAAATAAATAAATAAAGGAAATAAGAGTAGTCATATAAAAATAGGAAGTCATAGTTCAAATGTGCAAAAAATAGATAAAATAAAATAGAATAAAACGTGTTATAATAAACATGAAATGTTGAAGTAAAAAAAAAAGTCCATATTGTACTGAATATGTTCACTAAGATAAATGTAGTGCAGCAAAAATATTGACTGTGACACATAATTATGTGGCAGCTAATAAAGGTGGAGATCACATCATAACTTAATTTATTATTTATGTCAATAATAGGAATCAGCAAAGTATCTTTATTTGTATTTATTTTTTTAATGCAGAAACAACTCAAGTCAAGTAAAAGCACTATTTGAAGAAGTAATCAGATCCTTTACTTAAATAAAAGTACAAATTCTATGGTCTTAAAATACTCCACTACAAGTAAAACCCCTGAATTAAAGATTATACTGAAGTAAAAGTACAAGAGTAATAGCATCAAAATGTACTTAAAGTACAACAATTAAAAGTACTCATTCTGCACACAGACATATTTCAAAAATAATATAAAGTACAGAATAATTATTAGCTAAATATACTTCAAGTAATACAAGTAAAAGTACTCATTATGCAGAATGGATATTTTCACAGTATTACATGGTTGCATTTATGTTTAAATGATTCCTGTGTTTATTCACGTGAGAGCATTTTAGTATTGTCTAAGATATATGTCGACCAACATTTAGATTGACATGAAATACTGTAAGCCCTATAGATTAGTACTGCATTATACCATATCAGCATGTTTGTATATGTACTAGGGAACTTTTAGTTGAGTAAAAAGTATGATATTCGTGTTATTACATAGAAATACTAGAATACTAAGGCTTCCCTGACATGTTTTCTGTGTATTTACCTATTTACTTGTTCTTCCTGTCTGCCTAGTGAGTTTCCTCCCTCTTGTTTTTCTGAGGTTTCTTAAGGGTTAAAAATTCGCGATTCTGCTCCACACAACACAGCAGAAAACCTAGCTATACATTAAAAAAATGTATAGGCCTATCTACGATCTGTGTACACACGCATTCTGTAATATATAGGTTTTTCTGGTGCCAATATTAAAACCTGAGGTGAAATGTGAGCTTCAGCTGAGGTTATAACAGCTCGGTTTATTTTGTGGAGAAACGTCATCACACACACAGGACTCATGTATCCTGGTGTGAGCAGATATAAACTGCAGTGACCGGATATGGCCAGCAGGGGGAGGAAGCACGTGTCTGCTTGAATCCATGAGGCTGCAGCAGGACCTGCATGCAGGGGCAGGCCTCACATTAAACCCCCACTTCAGGGCTAATGAAAATCAGCTGTAATTACTATAATCTCATTTACTTCCTGCTCTACTTTGTTTCACATATT
Organism: Pseudochaenichthys georgianus; assembly: GCF_902827115.2. NCBI lineage: Eukaryota > Metazoa > Chordata > Actinopteri > Perciformes > Channichthyidae > Pseudochaenichthys > Pseudochaenichthys georgianus. The sequence goes on along the minus strand of NC_047516.1, from coordinate 5,767,484 downwards.
ATATGTGTCTGTATTGTGTTTTATCTCAGGGTTATTGTGTCTTTAGTAAACAATGCAATCAGATTTCAGGGCTCTACAGTAACGGTTGTCATTGGCAACCATTCAGAAAAAATGCCAACCACTTCTTGGCCTTTGTTGTTTAACATAAAGAAATAAGGACAGCACACAGCTAAATGTGCACCCCAAAATAGATAAATGTTAATTATTTGTTGTATTAAGAGTGACATTTAATTATTGTTGTGACCAGTCGGAACCTGATACTTAAGTTGCACGTGCATTGGTGTGATTACGGAGCCAGAAAGCGATGCACGTTTACTCGTGTGCGCGGTGCGCCGTGTGTTTGTTTTACAAAAAAAGTAAAAAGTCCGGCCAACCCGTCAACTTCTCAAACGAATGTTCAAAGTGATTCAACTGATAAAGCGTAAGGTAAACCCAGCGCCAAATAGATAGAAGAGTTACGACAACGGAAGTCCAAAAACGGTTATCGTCACGTGGTTCATGTAGACGAGGATCGTTCCCCGGAAGTTCATGGCGGGCAATGTGAATGCATTGATAACAGGAGATAGAACTACGATTTTTGGTAATTATTAGTGAATAAAGGTTTTGATTTGCAATATTTATACAACAAATCGATATGTGTATGTATTTACATCAATATGTTTTCAAAAATAAAATAGAATTTGCTAATATTAAGTGATAATATTAGGATTAGTGTGAACAACTAGTTTACATGTTAGGCTAACAGTGCCTTGGTTAAAGAGCCTGTTGCTGTTTATTTATAGCTTTGAATTCTTTCAAACCAATATTATCTTCTTAAACTCGTATGGTAGTCAGGAGCATCACTTTCTAATGTTTATTGATATATTTAGAGGGAGGGGATCTAAAATAATGCTTTAAAATTCAGATTACATTCATTTCTACCATTTTCTAAAATTCATGGTAGTTTCAGTAATCCCATGGTAATTGAGGACACAAGTTATCTAAATGACTAATGTCATCTTTATGGCTTTCAGAAAGGACAGGAGACCGACAGGTGACTATCAAAGGACTAGCAGCAGCAGGAGCAGCATGATGATGATGATGATGATGTTAAATGTGTTGTTTTAGGAACATCCATTGCAAATACATGGAATTCAATAAACATTGAATAGCATATCATGCTAGCTCTGCTAGCCTTGGCGCTAACTTCCGGGGAACGATTGAGAGGCTCCACGATCCGCCATTGCTGTAAAAAAGTGGTCCATTGGAGTGAATGGAGATGACGTAACTCTCAGTCTATATGGCGCTGGGTAAGAGCTGTAGAGTTGCAGCATAATAGACCGTTCGTGACGGACTTTTAAAGGTAAGAAGAAGTTTAAAGATTTATATAGCGGATATTATCAGTACATCTGATTCAAATTAACATGTGTATTAAAGGATGTCAGTGGATTATCCCTAAATTAGTAGATTTAGGGAACGTTTACAGATAACAGATTAAGCTAGGATACCGAAGCAAGTTAGCAACACACGTTGAACAGCCTTTTAATTGTAAATTCCGTTCTCTCTATGTCATTTCGTCCAACATGTTGAATTAGAGAAGAGGGGCTTCTAAACGGGATTGTATGCGGGGGTGGAGGGAGTTAAATATTAGATAAATATAACTTTGGTGCGTGTAAGAGTGAGTGTTTTTAGCAGAGCCATATTGTGTCCTTGTGATTCTGTTGATTATTACCTGTCTGTATAATGTTGCAGCTCAGCTGATTCTGGATTGATGGCAAAGGGAGAGGGACTTAAGGGAGAGTGAAAACACAAGGTACGTTTAATACTACTGTTTTATATAAGTAAGCACGTTATCTCCCCAAGGCAATAGGTGTGCTATATAGGTGTGTATAACCCTTTCTCCTGTCTGTTGCTCCCTCTTTCAGCACAAGAACCAGAGGGGGATTCAATGGAGCCTGAATACCTGCACTGAGACCCTCACCCTGCACCCTGAGTCTCAACTCTGTGTTTTTCAAGCCTTTCCCTGTTTTTTTGTATTAAACAAAACATTAAGCTTTCCCAATGGTGTGGTTTTCGTTTTGTGAAAAAGTGCAAATGCAGTATTTGTATATAATTACATCACATATTTTTTTGCTGTTGGTCGTGAAATTGCTCCTGCTGACTTGAGCCAGCCATTTTTTCCTCCGCTCTGTGTCAGTGGGGAAGCCGTACATTCGTACTCCTTTCTCGGAGCGATTTGAGCATCCCCAGGCAGTACAGCAAACCATGGTGGCGACTAGGAGGCAACACAGCAAACCAGGACAACACGGAGGAAAAGGCACCGACAAACTGCATGATATGCTATTCAATGTTTATTGAATCCCATGTATTTGCAATGGATGTTCCTAAAACAACACATTTAACATCATCATCATCATCATCATCATCATCATCATCATCATCATGCTGCTAGTCCTTTGATAGTCATCTGTTGGTCTCCTGTCCTTTCTGAAACCATAAAGACGACATTAGTCATTTAGATAACTTGTGTCCTCAATTACCAGGGGATTACTGAAACTACCATGCATTTAAGAAAATGGTAGAAATTAATCTAATCTGAATTTTAAAGCATTACTTTAGATCCCCTCCCTCTAAATGTATCAATAAACATTAGAAAGTGATGCTCCTGACTACCATACAAGTTTAAGAAGATAATATTGGTTTTAAAGAATTCAAAGCTATAAATAAACAGCAACAGGCTCTTTAACCAAGGCACTGTTAGCCTAACATGTAAACTAGTTGTTCACACTAATCCTAATATTATCACTTAATATTAGCAAATTCGATTTTATTTTTGAAAACATATTGATGTAAATACATACACATATCGATTTGTTGTATAAATATTGCAAATCAAAACCTTTATTCACTAATAATTATTACCAAAAATCGTAGTTCTATCTCCTGTTATCAATGCATTCACATTGCCCGCCATGAACTTCCGGGGAACGATCCTCGTCTACATGAACCACGTGACGATAACCGTTTTTGGACTTCCGTTGTCGTAACCCTTCTATCTATATGGCGCTGTAAATCGGGTAAACCAGTGACAGTTGTCACCATAGACATATAAAGAGTAGACGCCGCATCGACCGCTGCTGCCTATTGGCGCTGACGAGCCGTGGGGCCGCCATCTTGGACCGGTCACCCGCTCCACTCAGTGTAATCTGTCTGGCAGGCGCAATGAAGTGTCAGCGCATTTTATCAATCATAACTCGCTGAATACAAAACTGATTTTCACGGGGGGGGGTTTCTGCAAACGTCATATATGTAGGCATGATACCGGACACATGATTCGGCGTATTTTAATATTCATAGTAGGCTTAACAGCAATAGAATATTCTGGTATTTGATAGACTATGTTATGTATGATAGGTATTTTGCAAAAGACACACGATATATAATATATACACACACACACATAAAAAACACTAATGGTCTATATATGATAGAGAAGCATATTGTGTAGGCCTATACTCAGCTATTTTAATAAGTTGAAAAATGAAGAAACAATAATACATTATACATAGACAGAAGTTATATATCAGTAAAAATGAATATCTATGTCATAAAAAATGAAAATGTACTTCTACATCTATATAAAAAATGTAAATGTTCAAGTTAAACACAAGAACATGACACCACCCCGCCCAAACCATATTTACACAAAGTTGCTCATGACACCCGAATGCCCCGTGCATGCGGCTCCTCCAAAGCATGACTGAGAACCTCTTTCTCATATCTTTGTCTTTGGGAAACCATCAAAATAAAAACGGGAGATTTGAGAGTCAACACAAAAACATTTTAAGAAGGAGGTCAAGCTTATTTTCTTCCTTCTTCTTCCTAGATAGATTAGATTTTAGATTTAGATTAGGACCCTTTGTGTTTCAGGTGACAAAGACTTCGTCAGGTAATATGCAATGGGAGCCTTCCAATGTCTGTGTAGGCCAACCACCATGAACACAAGAGCCTCAGTAGCAGCATCGGTCTCATTGTTTCCATCACCCATGTCTACAAAAGCAGACATTGACTGGTTATGTGGATTATATTGCACATGTTTTCTGATGGCCATGTCATCCAACATGAGTGAAACACATCCATATTTAGCCTGGTCGTCCTGGCATCTTCTCTCCAGCATATCCAGCATCATCTTGTTCAGGCCAGGCTTGCCATCCACCGAACACAGCCACCTGTAAAAAAAATTGAGAAGTAGCTATTTAACGTACTTGCAACCGTAATTTCCAAAAATGAAATTGAACAACATTAAGACTACCTTTTTGTTGTAGTCTCTCTGAGGTATTTGTATGCCTTTGGACCATGTAGATGGAGTGTGAGGGCACATTCTCTGTGGTCCTTGGAGTACTGAGAGCTGTCCAGAACATAGACATATAAAGAGTAGACGCCGCATTGGCTGCTGGGGCGCAAGAAATACGGCCGCCATCTTGGACCGGTCATCCTACAGACATTCTACCCAGAGACAGCAGAGGTTTCAAGATGCCAGAGCACTGTGCAGCATATTGCTGTGCAAATCGGCGGACGATTGCGAACAGGGGTCGGGGGATTACTTTTCACAAGTAAGATTCAACATTATAATTGGTTGTATTTTGTAAATAGAATATTATTGTACTGTATTGATGTCCGCCAGCGAAATCGTAGCCAGCAAACATTATGTTCATGGCCAACTGAGACTTTATAAATCGCTGCTGTAACAAGTGAATTTCCCCGTTGTGGGATGAATAAAGTAAAATCTAATCTAATCTATCTAGGAAGAAGAAGGAAGAAAATAAGCTTGACCTCCTTCTTAAAATGTTTTTGTGTTGACTCTCAAATCTCCCGTTTTTATTTTGAAGGTTTCCCAAAGACAAAGATATGAGAAAGAAGTGGGAAGTTGCTTTGAGGAGGGAAGGGTTCACTGCAAGCGAGTCATCCGTGATTTGCAGTGAGCATTTTAAGCAGGACGAGTTTGACAGGACAGATTGTCCGACTCAGAGATGGTGTTATTCCCTCCATCTTCAGCTTCCCGGTTCACCTCCAAAGAGTAGGTGTATCATCATAAGGCTATTAGCATTCATAAATGTAAATATTCTATTATCAATAACGTGTGTGTGTGTGTGTGTGTGTGTGTGTGTGTGTGTGTGTGTGTGTGTGTGTGTGTGTGTGTGTGTGTGTGTGTGTGTGTGTGTGTGTGTGGGTGTGTGTGTGTGTGTGTGTGTGTGTGTGTGTGTGTGTGTGTGTGTGTGTGTGTGTGTGTGTGTGTGTGTGTGTGTGTGTGTGTCAAGTATTATGCTTTTTCATTTTAGCCAGAAAAGGGCAGGACTACGTCTCCTTCCAGAAAAGCTGAAGAGAGCCTGTCTGCCACTCATATTAAACACACTCACAAATAAACACATACACACACAATTGAAGACATGTTGAACATGCATTCCTGGCACACTCACACACACGCGCACACACACACACACACACACACACACACACACACACCAGGGTTTCCGCTAGGATTTTTTCTCGACGGTCAAATGTCCGGGCAGATTTTATTTTACCGGACAAATTTGAAACTTACCGGTCATATTTCAATAATAATAATAATAGTTGTGTAGCAGAGTTTCCGTTAGCAGGTCATTACCGGACTATGAGCAGATATGCTGATGTTTAAAACTCAGTTCACGGGGCTCATTTTGATATTGCTTCAGTTTATAATCGTAACAGATCGAAACAAATTCAGATTAATTTTTCAAGAAATGATTCCACAAACAACAAACAACATAATTATTACATTCAAACAAACTACTTGTAGTAGATAACGTACATTATTCAGAAGTTTACATCAACTTTGAATAATAACACGGGAGAAACGGAGCCTCTCTTTTCCCCTCTCCCTCCCTCTCTCTCTCTCCCTCTCTCTCTCTCCTGACAGCAGTCAGTTTCTTAAGCAGCTCCTGCAGCCCGCTAAACAGAGGGCGGGGCTTCAGGGGATCATGCAGAGCTGCGTGTCTCGGTCAGACTCAGCAGCTGATCTGATCTCTCTCTCGCGTCCGGTTATACTTCACTCGCGTTTATGTCCATATCGATCAGATCCAGCTCTCCTGATCGGCCTTTATAGAGAGCACCGATCAAACTATTAAGAGTGAATATCGGCCGATAATGACCGGCGGCCGATCGATCGGAGCCTCCCTAATTATTACCAGACATTTTGACCGTCAGGTTTTGAATTTACCGGTTTTTTATAAATTTTACCAGCTAAAAACCGGTAATTACCGGCTAACGGAAACCCTGACACACACACGCATGATGCTGGCAGTGGCTTTGACAGGTGATGACTATAAGAAATAATGTGGGCCATACTCTAGTTGTGTCAAAGTGATGTGTGTGAAGTGAAACATCACTCAAACCATGTTCATCCCTCTTTCTAGGATCATAGCGATGTCTCGCCTGCTTCTCCTACTGCTCTTAAGGCCAGACTCAATGAAGCTTTAGCAAGAGTGGAGAGTCTCGAGCGAGAGAGGAAGAATGCCATGGCTAGAGAAAAGAGGGCAGAGACCACAGTGAGGACTCTTTTGGGGGATTTGAGGGAAAATAACCTCATTAATGAAGAACTCAAAGAGGCTTAATTTCTACTCAGGTAAAATTAAATTAGCACTTTGAAATTCATGTACATCTTACTCTTACACTCTTTATTAAACTCCTTTGTTATTATATGAAGGGGACTTATTAATTTTTTCTCATACAATTTCAGATCTTCAAATAGACTTGAAGGCAAAGCAGGGCCATGAGTACTCCAAGGACCACAGAGAGCTTGCCCTCACACTCCATCTACATGGTCCAAAGGCATACAAATACCTCAGAGAGACTACAACAAAAAGGTAGTCTTAATGTTGTTCAATTTCATTTTTGGAAATTACGGTTGCAAGTACGTTAAATAGCTACTTCTCATTTTTTTTACAGGTGGCTGTGTTCGGTGGATGGAAAGCCTGGCCTGAACAAGATGATGCTGGATATGCTGGAGAGAAGATGCCAGGACGACCAGGCTAAATATGGATGTGTTTCACTCATGTTGGATGACATGGCCATCAGAAAACATGTGCAATATAATCCACATAACCAGTCAATGTCTGCTTTTGTAGACATGGGTGATGGAAACAATGAGACCGATGCTGCTACTGAGGCTCTTGTGTTCATGGTGGTTGGCCTACACGGACATTGGAAGGCTCCCATTGCATATTACCTGACGAAGTCTTTGTCACCTGAAACACAAAGGGTCCTAATCTAAATCTAAAATCTAATCTAATCTATCTAGGAAGAAGAAGGAAGAAAATAAGCTTGACCTCCTTCTTAAAATGTTTTTGTGTTGACTCTCAAATCTCCCGTTTTTATTTTGATGGTTTCCCAAAGACAAAGATATGAGAAAGAGGTTCTCAGTCATGCTTTGGAGGAGCCGCATGCACGGGGCATTCGGGTGTCATGAGCAACTTTGTGTAAATATGGTTTGGGCGGGGTGGTGTCATGTTCTTGTGTTTAACTTGAACATTTACATTTTTTATATAGATGTAGAAGTACATTTTCATTTTTTATGACATAGATATTCATTTTTACTGATATATAACTTCTGTCTATGTATAATGTATTATTGTTTCTTCATTTTTCAACTTATTAAAATAGCTGAGTATAGGCCTACACAATATGCTTCTCTATCATATAGACCATTAGTGTTTTTTTATGTGTGTGTGTGTATATATTATATATCGTGTGTCTTTTGCAAAATACCTATCATACATAACATAGGCTATCAAATACCAGAATATTCTATTGCTGTTAAGCCTACTATGAATATTAAAATACGCCGAATCATGTGTCCGGTATCATGCCTACATATATGACGTTTGCAGAAACCCCCCCCCCCGTGAAAATCAGTTTTGTATTCAGCGAGTTATGATTGATAAAATGCGCTGACACTTCATTGCGCCTGCCAGACAGATTACACTGAGTGGAGCGGGTGACCGGTCCAAGATGGCGGCCCCACGGCTCGTCAGCGCCAATAGGCAGCAGCGGTCGATGCGGCGTCTACTCTTTATATGTCTATGGTTGTCACTACCCGATCCGTCACCCTGCCCGATCGGTTCTGCGCATGTGCGAGAGGGTCCGCCATGTTGGACAACTCCGGACGGCAACCCACGATGGACATCTGACACAGTGGCTTTTAGCAAAGCTCAAAAGGAAAACTCGAGAGAGATAAGTTATTGTTAAAAGGAAAACTCGCGAGAGATAAGTTATTGTTATTACAACATGACTTCACTATTATTTAACAACTCTTTTTATTGGGTTCTTTTGTTTGGGGTTAAGTACATTGTCAGAATAAGTGAGGAATGGATTTAACTTCTGTTAGACAGCCATATGCCATACATTTTTGCATACATTCACAGTAAATATTTATTCAGTATGATAGCTGTCGCACAGAAGTTAAATTCATTTCTCACTTATTCTGACGATGTACTTAACCCCAAATAAAAGAACCCAATAAAAATAGTTGTTAAATAATAGTGAAGTCACGTTGTAATAACAATAACTCATCTCTCTCGGTTTTCTTTTTGAGCTTTGCTAACAGTCACTACCCGATCCGTCCCCCTGCCCGATCGGTACTGCGCATGTGCGAGATGGTCCGGAAGTCCGGACGGCAACCCAAGATGGACACTTGACACAGTGGCTTTTAGCAAAGCTCAAAAAGAAAACCGAGAGAGATGAGTTATTGTTATTACAACGTGACTTCACTATTATTTAACAACTCTTTTTATGGGGTTCTTTTATTTAGGGTTAAGTACATTGTCAGAATAAGTGAGAAATGAATTTAACTTCTGTTAGACAGCCATATGCCATACATTTTTGCATACATTCACAGTAAATATTTATTCAGTATGATAGCTGTCTAACAGAAGTTAAATTCATTCCTCACTTATTCTGACAATGTACTTAACCCCAAATAAAAGAACCCAATAAAAAGAGTTGTTAAATAATAGTGAAGTCACGTTGTAATAACAATAACTCATCTCTCTCTCGAGTTTTATTATTCAGCTTTGCCAAAAGCCACTGTGTCAAGTGTCCATCTTGGGTTGCCGTCCAATATGGCGGACCATCTCGCACATGCGCAGTACCGATCGGCAGTGTTGGGAAAGTTCACTTTCTACATGAACTAGTTCAGTTCACAGTTCACACATTTTAAAATGAACTAGTTCAGTTCATAGTTCATAATTCAAAATGTTGAACTAAAGTTCATGGTTTCAAAAATGAACTAATTTATAGTTCATAGTTATTTTTTCAATACGTTGCTGCGAGCTATTATTTGTCTCCTGTACAACGTTAAAGGGCCATTTCAATGTTTACAATATCCTCAGAGGGCCGTACAAGTTATTGACCTCTGCTTAAAAAAACTAAAATCACAGCCCATTCATTTCATTCTGTGCAAAGAAAAAGCAACATCTTAATCCAGATATCTCACCATGACTCGCGTATGCATGCACGTGCAGGGTGTGGCGTGACCACCAAAACAGAAAGATATGGACACAAGATGTGTGCAAATGTATTTAGTTTCCTATCCATGTGAACATGATTTAAGTGGGGGGGACCTAACCTCCTCTAGGGGGGTCCGGGGGGCATGCTCCCCTGGCAAGATTTGTTGCACTATGAGAGCAACATTAGGAGATCTATGGACACATCTCTCAACACCCAAACACAACTGTAAGCAGATTTTCTTTTAATTTATGGATATTTGACAAATCACTCCCCTTTCAAACTGTGTTCTTCTTTATTAATAACTGTCATATAGTATTTTATACCTGTTTACTTTATTCTCTTGTTTTTTTTATAACTATAATGATCATATAAAGATGTGCCTTTACCTCACTGGTTGTAGAAAAAGCTTCTTATATTCGTTAGCATAGCTAGCTAACCAGATGCTAATGATAACAACACAGTTATTGACTGTCTGATCAGTATGACAGATGAGCAGATCGCCACTGGGCTTTCAGCTAAAGACACAGCCACGCAGGAACTACGGCATGTGTATGGACTTATCGGTACTGCAATTTCTGAAGTGCTGGAGTGGCGTTCTGGTGCTCTCTGTCAGAACATACACCCCTGTCAGACGAGACATATACCACGTGATGACACGTTAGGCTCGTGTTGTGTTCAAGGACCCTGACCTTGGCCAGGAAAAACAGGCACTAGCTTATTTAATTTTTTTGCGGTCTAGATTTCTTTCATTTTTTTATTTTTTGCGTGTGTTTATAAATTACCTCGAGGGCCGTACCAAATTGTCTCGCGGGCCGTATAGAGAGGCGAAGTCACGCCCATCTACTTCCGGCCCATGGGACCCCGGAAGCGAAAAATTAACATTGAATTCAATGGAGAGAGAACACGTATCTTTTGATCCCGTTTGAATTGTGCCACGAACTACACATATGATGTTTGTCAATCTTAAACAATAAGTTCCATGTCAAAAAAGTCACATTTTGTCGTAAAACTGTTGAAATATAAGACTATGAAAAATACGCGACTACAAAGACTACAAATCCCAAATCCCATTCTGGCTCGCGTAAGTGATGTCACAGGCGATAATGCTCCAAGTGGTTGCGACTCGTAATTAAAGCGAAGAAGAAGAAGATCTCATAACTGATTTATTCCCTCCAATAAATAAGAGATTGCTAAAAATAAATTCACTTTTACAAGATGCCTGTGTGCTTTGTACCAGGTTGTAATCACATAAGTGATCATACTTATAGATCATAGCTCGTTCTATCGCTTCCCGTCTGATGAAAGGACCAGGAGTCGTTGGACCAAACATATCAGGTAATACCATAGGCTGTATATATAAATGGACGTAGGGTCCGTGACGTCACCCATAGGATTCTGCAGAGTTGCAATAGAGTCTCACTCTGAGTGAGTGCTGCTGCAGCTGCTCTCGGCTTCGTCCATACTAATTCATTCATTCAATGCTCACCGGTTCCGCGGTTCCACATTGTTTGTTGTGAGGAGTCTGATATATTTAGTATATTTATATTTTAGTGCGACAGCCAGGGGTGACAGGCGCGTACGCGTCAGAGGCAGCTTGCTGTTGCCAGATTGGGTGGTTTTCCGCATTATTTTGAAGCCTGTTTACGGTGTGTTTTAACTGGGTTTTCGGCTGAAAGGCATATGAAATCTGGCACACTTTTGAACGCCGTTATAATACAGTGCTGAGAATGAACGCACTTTTGAACGCCGTTATACAGCGCTGAGAATGAACGCGTTCTCAATTACGTTCATCTAGCGGAAATACAGTACGTTCAGTTCACGTTCGCCCAAAATATGAACGCGTTCATTGAACGCGTTCAGGTACATCGGGCAGGGGGACGGATCGGGTAGTGACAGTTGTCTATGGTGACAGTGACCATAGATATATGACAGTGACAACCAGTGTCACTACCCGATCCGTCACCCTACCCGATCGGTACTGCGCATGTGCGAGATGGTCCGGAAGTCCGGACGGCAACCCAAGATGGACACATGACACAGTGGCTTTTAGCAAAGCTCAAAAAGAAAAACCGAGAGAGATGAGTTATTGTTATTACAACGTGACTTCACTATTATTTAACAACTCTTTTTATTGGGTTCTTTTATTTGGGGTTAAGTACATTGTCAGAATAAGTGAGGAATGGATTTAACTTCTGTTAGACAGCTATCATACTGAATACATATTTACTGTGAATGTATGCAAAAATGTATGGCATATGGCTGTCTAACAGAATTCATTCCTCACTTATTCTGACAATGTACTTAACCCCAAATAAAAGAACACAATACAAAGAGTTGTTAAATAATAGTGAAGTCACGTTGTAATAACAATAACTCATCTCTCTCGAGTTTTCTTTTTGAGCTTTGCTAAAAGCCACTGTGTCAAGTGTCCATCTGGTGTTGTCGTCCGGAGTTGTCCAATATGGCGGACCCTCTCGCACATGCGCAGAACCGATCGGGCAGGGTGACGGATCGGGTAGTGACTGTCACTACCCGATCCGTCACCCTACCCGATCGGCTCTTTATATTACTATGGTGACAGTGACAACCAGAACGAAAAGCAAAGAGGAATGTTGTCTATTCACTTCCGCTAAAAGTTCCTTCAAAATAAGAGTCCCGATCTTATTACTACCAAAATAAAAGTGCAAAACGAAACTTTACCATAAGAAAATATTGGCATACATTTATAATCACTTCTATAAAAAGGTAACACATTTTAAATATAATTAGACATATTAAAGGTAATTTACAGCATTAATAATGAATATCTAATTCTTAACTGTAAATGGTTTTAATTTATTTAACATTAGAAATGTATTAGTCTGGCCAATCCAAGACTTCAATGCTGAAGGGCCAATGGATCTAAGGTGGGGGTCAGCACAAAGGTCAAGAAAACCCAAATTTGAAAGGGAGACAACGGATGACCAAGAACCTATTGACTTGCTCAATTCATTTTTGGGGGATCTGTGAAAAACATGACAACAGCTGGTGTTTTGTATACCAGCAATTGAGGGTGGCCAATTTACTACCACTTAAGTTTCAATTAATTGTGTTAATTACTTATTGTAAAGCATTTGAACATTCTTTTGTGTCACATGTTCATTATTAAGTTGATATATAACTGTATAGTATCTTAATTATTTAAAATATAAGGTGACTAAAAATGGCAACCGTATTTTCAGTTTTGGCAACTAAAAGCTGATGCCTGGTTGCCAGCCTGGCAACCACTTTTAAAAGTTAGCGTTGAGACCTGTACCTTTATTCGTCCCACAAGGGGGGGAATTAACCTGGTTACAGCAAAAGCAAAAAGCCAAAAAAAGCAAAATATTAATTTAGAGGAATTCATAAAATATTAAAGACAAACATAGCAATTACACAAATTAGAATCTACAACAATATACATCCAGGTGGACAACAAATAGCACCAGTAACAATATTTTAAATAAGTAAATGTACCATGTATAAAGTAGTGTGATAGCAGCCAGGTGATAGTAAAAGTGGAAGTATATATCCCTTTTATTTACATTTTTGCGTAAGAACAAGCACCAAAACATGTTGCATAAAATCAAATTCTCAGATAAATTACAAATATCTTGAATGTAGGTGCAGTGCTTGAATATCTGTATTTATTTTACACCATGCATGAAATTACAAATTGGCAGTAAACATTTGTATTATAGATCACAATCATCGTGTTGACCCATCGTTATAACGTCCTCTCTTAAACACTGCATTACTCGTTTTGCATGCATTCATAAATATACATATATGCTATGCATGTATAGTATACCACAGCTGTGAGTTTACTGCAGTGTGCAGCGAGCAGCTGGATCCCCCCCCCCCCTGCAGGAGGAGGCTGCAGCTCCTCTCTGTCCTCTGCATGTCAGAGAGCTGCAGTGAGGATCTCTGCAGAGAGGCTTACTGACACCTTCCATATTATAAACACTCAACGTCTGATAAAAATAACGCTGCCATTTTTGGTTTACACTAATACAAATGGACTTGCTTGGACAGATTGTATTACATATTAGTGATATATACATTATTTTAACCCTTAACTGGTTTATGTATCCTTGGGGATAGAGTCTTTTGGGCTGTGGCCATGTGTAAAATGGGTGCAATATGGGTCTAATAATAAAAGTGTAATATATGTGAAATAACAGTGTAACATGGTTGTAAGATGGGTATAATATGGGTGAAATACAGGTGTAATCATGGTGTGACATGAGTGTAGTAGGGGTGTGTTAATGTGTAATGAGGGTGTATAAATGTGTAATGGGGTGTATTAGTGTGTTATATGGGTGTATTATTAGGAGCATAATAACAGTGTAATTATAGTGCAATGTGGGTGTAATATCGGTGTAATGGGTGTAATGTAGAAAATAGCAATCAATATATTTTCCAAAATATGTATGTGTGTGCCCATTTAAGGGTTTAGCCTCATTAATTAAATATCTTTGCTCTCGGTATTAAATATGTCAGTTTCATGTGGGATTCGTATATTTATATGTGTTAAGTCACATGTTTACAGTGTAGGGAAGAAACAAATACATTTTAATCAAGTTCAATTTTGAAGTACATGTACTTTACTTTGCAGACATTGAGAGGTGAGTGTTGTGGAAAGAGACAACTGCATATTTTGTATATTTCTGGTTCATTCTCCCTGTGAACGTCACCATATTGTGGACCTTGGGTTGGTTAAATGATGATGATTGCATGTCTTTTTTTACTAAACTACAACCACAAGACTGAATATTGAAAATGATTTGAAAGTGAACTCAGCTGCAGTTCTCATAACAGCCACTAGGAGGCAGCAGCCAAAACACAGCGAGTTACTATGTAAAGGATCTTATAACACAAACCTGGTCATTCAGTTTTCTTTGCATGCATTTAGACTCTTTTTGTCGAATTACACTTGATTGTATTCATACAATATAAATACAAAATATTTTTTAAATCAAAGTTCTTCATTAAATTGATGCAAAATTCATGCAGAAATATATAAATTCATGGAACAATAACATTGTATTCAGCATAGTCTTGGTATAAGGAATATTCAAACAATTAAATTACATGGTCTTACATTTAGTAATGAAATAAACCACCCAATAAATAGGAAATTTGTGGTTTCTTCCTTGTGGCTTCATTGTACTTTATGTACTCACCTCCTACCTGAAAGACCGCACCTACAGGGTAACTTGGAGAGGGTCCGAGTCCGACTCTTGTCAATTATCTACAGGGGTCCCTCAGGGCTCTGTTCTCGGTCCCCTCCTCTTCTCTCTGTACACAAACTCGCTCGGATCTGTCATTAGCCCGCATGGTTTTTCATACCACTGCTACGCTGACGACACCCAATTAATTTAGTCTTTTCCCCGTTCTGAAACCCAGGTTGCCGCACACATCTCTGCTTGTCTAGCGGACATCTCTCAGTGGATGTCTGCTCGCCACCTCAAGCTCAACCTTGACAAGACTGAACTGCTTTTTCTTCCTGGAAAAGATTGTCCCACTCTTGACCTAACAATCAACATCGGCCCCTCTGTTGTTTCCCCGGCTCAGAATGTAAGGAATCTGACTACAGAAATAACTCGTACCACCTTGTGAAATGTGTCCCTTTATTTCCCATTTGTAACAAAAACAGCAGCAACATTTTGAACATTATATATATATTGAAAAAATACTAAAACATATGCTTGCTAAACAGGTTCAAGTCATTCTTCTGTCTGACTTTCTTATCTGTATTTGTTTGCACTGGATTTCTTTAAGGATAACTGTAATAATTTAACACGCATTGTAACATGCATTGCAACATTGAGAGTGCAAAAGAGAGTGCTTGTGTTGTGGAAGACAAAAACGTTCTTATAACATTAATAACAAACTTAGCTGCATGACAACATTGCAGGCTTCCAACACTAATACAGTGTTGTTGTGCATCCTGAGTTCTCTTTAATTATCCTCCTCCTCTTCCTCATCATCTCCGTCACTGTCCTCCAACAGGCGGGACTGGAGAGCCAGCCGTTGAGCCACCGCTGTCACCATGGCAGAGCCCTTCCCACTGCCGTCCTCTGACACCAGGTAGGAGATGTCACACTGGGGGGCGAGGCGGCGCACCGTGGACTGGAGCTCATCGCTGAAACTACAGCAGCAAATTAGAAAAAAGTATTCAAGCAGAATATATATCTTGGTTACATTCCACATATGTATGTATTATTATAAGCATTAGATACATGAGGATACAGCATTGAGTTTTTTATTCTATTTTACTCATAATGGTAATAGTAAGATAATGTACTTTTGCTATGGTGTAAATGGTCAAAAAAATAGCCTGTGTCAAATAAAAACCTGATTGTTTTTCAAATAGGTTCAAAGATCTGGGCTTAAAATGTTAATATAACCAGTCTAACCAGTCTAAAAAGTCTAATTCTCCTGTTGCGAGAACTGACTAAATTGGACATTTTGTATATTATTAAGTGAA
Source organism: Pseudochaenichthys georgianus (assembly GCF_902827115.2). Lineage (NCBI taxonomy): Eukaryota > Metazoa > Chordata > Actinopteri > Perciformes > Channichthyidae > Pseudochaenichthys > Pseudochaenichthys georgianus. The sequence continues at coordinate 5,751,451 of NC_047516.1, read as the reverse complement.
CTTCTCCTGCTTAACTTGCACGTGAGTCTTACAACATTCTCTTCCACGATTGTATTTCTACTCAGTTTCTTCTTGCGCTATTTATATTGTGCTTTTTATTGTTTTATGTCCTATATATACAGTATATATATATATATTTATGTTGTATTGTTGGAGGAGCCATAACCACACTGTAGCTTTGCATATTACAATAAAGCCTTTAAACTTGGAACAAATATGCAGTATTTGCTCAACTCTATTATATATACTATAAAATGATGTTTGAAAAGAAAAATCTATCTAACATGATTTACTTATTTCTGCCTTTACCTGCCCCTTGTGTCACTATTTGTTTTTCTATTTCTTCTTGTACTATTTTGATACGTTTTTATGTTTTAAGTATAGTGTGTGTTTTGCAGTGGTGGAAAGTACATTTACTGGAGTAATGTACTTAAGTACTTGTATTTTCATTTTATACTACTTCATATGATTAATCAATTACATTTTGGAAGGCAATTTGGTACTTTTAACACACAACATTTTAAAACTTTTAAAATATGATTATTTGGTATATAAATGAAACCATCCAAACATTATATTTAAGTAACTAAAACCATGAAAAGGAATATTAATTAAGAAGATATTCAAAAATATTTCACAGTTCCAGTTTTTTTAAATGTGAAGATGTGTTGCTTTTGCTTCCAAACATTTTAAAATATTTATATATCTGATCATTTTTTCCACTACTGTTGTTTTATTGTTGGAGGAGCCTGTGACTTTTAAAAATAAACTACACCCTATCTTCTGTGCTCATGACATAAAACCTTTAAATCTGTGAAACTTTTGAAGAGATCTTGTTGTTCATCAAATAAAGGGAAATAAAACTGCAGGAACGAGAAGTGACGAGACGTTTAAACTGTGAAAAAGTTTCATACGTGTTATTTTCTCAACATGCAGTTCCTTATCACAATGACAGGAAGTGTGTTATGGGTCCACACACACACACACACACACACACACACACACACACACACACACACACACACACACACACACACACACACACACACACACACACACACACACACACACACACACACACACACACACACACACACACACACACACACACACACACACACACACACACACACACACACACACACACACACACACACACACACACACACACACACACACACACACACACACACACACACACACACACACTCTCTCTCTCTCTCTCTCTCTCTCTCTCTCATTTAATCTCCACAAAATATAGAGAAAACAATCAAGACGTCCTCTTCTCTAGAAACCCAAAATACAAAACAAATATTTGTTTTAACCTTGATATTGATAACTGTGTAAATGTTCCGGCTTTACTTTACATGTCTTACATTCTCAACAATGCTTGTTTTAGAGTGAAGATTAACATGATCATTTTAAGATGGATGGCCCTTTTAGCAGAGATAACTCTTAAAATTGATCAAAAATGTCTCATATTTAGTCAAAACAAATCCACTTACAACACAAACTGTTGTATCTCATGTTACTTTAGAATTAATAACATATCCATGGTTAAACATCTTCATGGTTTATAATTCTCAAACTCGCAATACCTGCAAAAAATGGTTAACAACACTATAAAATGTAGATGGGTGCAGATAAAATGTATTTTAAGTGTTAATTGAGTACGTTTTCAACACCGGTAAGTCCTATGAAGAATCCGTATTGGATACTATAAAAAACAGTTAATACACAACAATATATTCATATTTACATGTATACATCAAAGATATGATGACAAAAAATATGTATGCATAGGTCTGTTGAAGATGCTGAAATGTAATTAACAATGACAAATGTCCTTGTATCAGCTTATAAGAACATTTTAATGTGTAATAAACAAGGTATTATGTGTCTTCTAATATTTGTGAACTGTTTGTATGTTCAGAATGTTAAACCATAAAAACGTTCTTTCGAAAAGTGCTGTATGAGTTAAGTTTATTATAACGAATTAAAAATAGAGGTGTTAAAGTAAAGCTTAGACTACAACTGTTTTCATTTGAACTTTTAAAAGATTTGTATTGTCTATTTAATTCTGTTACTTTGCTATTCAGAGAAGAAAAGAAAAACAGATATTTCTACATGAACTGTTTTGTAATATTTGCTAACTTGTATTGAAAAAAAATACAAGCAACAAAGCACTAATTCAACTAATTCATTTGCACTTATTGTAAGTCGCTTTGGACAAAAGTGTCAGTTAAATTATATGTAATGTAATGTGATGTATTGTAAACATTTACAAATGTAATTGTCATGGTGTCTGTATATTTTTCTCAATGTGCTTCCTACTTGGGGTGTTTCCTGTAGACTGTCCCGTCAACCCCCACCGTGGTCTTCAGATGGTCAAGCCTGCGGTTGCCCCGGATACGGTTGGCAAGGGCTGCCAGGGCAGCGGCGCAGAGACGGGCGGAGCGAGAGGAGATGGCGTCACAGACCAGACGCACCATGCGGGAGTCCACCAAATCCCATTTCAATCCCAGTTTAGTCAAAATCTTCTGCGTGTTTTCCAGACCGTGTTCCTTCCTGAAGCGCGGACACCGACAGGAAGTGAAGACACACAGATGTTAGGGTTCAAGATGCTGTTTATAGTGGAAAATGTCCAAAAATGTATGGAAAATGTGTATAATAGCCTGTTTTGAATAACATGGTTCTTTTGTAAAGTAGGTCAAGAAAACCTGCACTTTTGTACTGCATTACATGTATTTATCATGCTTCGTTACCTTGCAGGATAAGATAATAATCATTCATAAATACAATTAAAATTACAAATTAAAACGCAGAATAAAAACGTGTGTTGTGTTTATACGTTGATACATTATAACAGATTAAATTGCCCAGCAGATTAAAATTACTTTGGCTCTGCTATACAGTATAATGTCTATAATAGTTCGTCTTAAAATAAGAACTGTTTTTTTTCAAATAGGTAAAGAGATCTGGGCTTAACAATATTATTAAGACCAATACAAATAGAAAAAGTTACATTTTCTTTAAAAGAGGAATTAATAAATAGTGCCAAAGGTTTGCGACTCCAGACCGCAGCATCAAAATAAAAGACCAGTAAAATGATTGAAAGTTGAATGGGATACTCACTCCTCAATCTCAGAGATGAACTTGGTCTTGAATGTTTCCGGGGTCAGCAGCACCTCCGATGTTTGTCCGTTAAACAGCAGCTTCTCCTCCGTCAGCCGGACCAGCAGCAGCCGCACGATTTCTCCCAGATACATGCCGCTGATCATCTTCTCAAAGCTACAGGACGAAACAGGCACAGAAAGGGGTCAGAAATATCTGCCAGTAATCCGAAAATAGGGGAGAATCCTAAAGAATCTGTGTTTTTAACTGTTTGTTTTGGATGAACAACAAAACAAATGTGTGCATTTTGTTCCCATTTCTTTAAAAAAACTAAACATTTTTAAACCATACTTATGGTTAAAGGTCCCCAATTGTGGATGTGTGGAAACATGAAATATGGAGTGATACCATTTCACAAGTCAATATATACAGAAGAACGGAACTAAAATGTGTACACACATGAAATCAACCAATCATCTGTGTGCAACAATGTTTATAATTAATAATCTTTATAAATTCTCTTGATTGATTGATTAATTATTTAGTCTATAGGAGACTTTAATATTAATACAAATTATAATAAATGTTATTTATAGAGCTCTTTTCATGGTACTCGAAGAAACTTTACATGCTAAAATTAATAAAATAACAACCTTAAAACTTTAAATATATAAAACTCACCAATAATTACAAAGTAAAAGCAGTTCTGAAGAGGTGAGTTTTGATTGAAAGATGTTTCAAATTTAGAGAAAAGCAGCACATTTTCTCGTGTGAAGATGGAAGCAGACAATATTTGGCATCTATTATTGAAAAATAATGGTTGATGTATTATTGAAATGGTTTCTGAATTTCCCACATGACCGCTGTACGTACGTGTGGACCCCGGGGTTGATAGACATCTTGTCCACCTTCACGTCGAACTCGGTCTGGATGTCCTTCAGCGAGCCGTCGTCCCCGAAGCCCCCCCACTCCGTGTTGATGCACATCCGCCCGGCCTCGCCCTCCACTCGCTTCACATTCTTCATCTCCTCCATGTAGCAGGCGTTGGTTCCCGTACCTGTCGGAAATGCTTTGTTGTAAATAAAAGCAACTACAAGAGGATATTGAACATTCAAGTAATGAGCAAAAAATAAACTGACTGGTGTTTTAGTATGCCAGATTAGCTGCAGGGACAGACGGACAATAATATAAAATAATCTAATATCAAATCATCTAATAACAAATAATTTAATCAAGTATAATATAATTTAATGTAATATAATATAAAATATTATCTTATAATAATAAAATAAACAGTATAATATAAACAATATAATGTAATATATAATGTAATATACTATTAAATAATGTAATCAAATATAATATAAGGTAATATAAAATGTATTGTAATATAAAATAATATAATGGTAGGCTATATGTATATATATGTAAATATTATCATATAATATAATAATAACATATACAGTATAATATAATATCATATAATTGTATGTAACATAAAATAAGGTTATATAATTTATGAGACGGATAGACATTTATTTTCCTCCTTTACTTTGTTGATTGTTATGTTATCATATTCATGTCTTTATTATTTTTTGTTTTGTAGTCCAGGGGCCTATACTGCGAAGCCGGTTCAACCTAACCTGGATATGTTCGAGTTAGCCGGTTGGCCTAATCCAAAACATACGCGCTCTCGCTAAACGGTCCTACGACGCTGGTTATCAAGTGGATCGCTCAAGCCAGCCGTGTCCTATCTAGTTAGGTGCGCGTTCACATGAAAGGGGTGGTATCTGGAGCATTCGACCAATCACAAACATGGAGAAGCGCACTGACAGCGCAGCGTCATACTTCCTGAATGAAAGGTGAACTTTAATACTAGTCAAAAATGAAGAAGTTAAACTTTAAACATCCATGACTTAAACACTTGATCAGGATCAAAGCCTCAGAGCTGCACCTGCAAGGTGAACACAGCTGGGAACAGAACACGTGTTTGAATGCGTACATTAACAGGTTTATGATATCACTGCCCCGTCTAAAACACGATCTGACTTCAATTACATTTGTCTCGAGTGTTTCGTCAACTTATGTGTTGCTTAAAATAATACTTCTGCATACAGGATGTGACACTGTGAGTGCTGCACGGCCAGACACGGCTCAGCTGACTCAGATAGGGAGATATATGATACATTATGAAGTGATATGCCGCGGACTGTACTTAATGTACTCTGATCCGGTTACTTATGTTGTGGCCGATATGTAAGTAAGCTTTCTTAACACTAATGTTATAATAGTCAGATTGCTCTGAAGATGGGAGGTGATATTCTATTAATGTTCACGTTCACACAGTCGGTGATTTCTGCCGGCCGTCTTTCCTGCAACGGCAGTTTTTCTGTATTTCCTTTCTCCTGTAATATGACTTGATCGCTTTAAACTCCGCACACTGAGCTCTGATTGGTCAGCAGGCGGTGCTTTCACTGAGTTGAGCTCTTAGCCTGCAACCTAACCTGGTCCCGACCAGGTTAGCTGCTTAGCATAAGTTACCATGGAGATCTAGCCTGCTAAAGAGCGCGCGCGCGCACACACACACACACACACACACACACACACACACACACACACACACACACACACACACACACACACACACACACACACACACACACACACACACACACACACACACACACACACACACACACACACACACACACACACACACACACACACACACACACACACACACACACACACACACACACACACACACACACACACACACACACACACACACACACACACACACACACACACACACACACACACACACACACACACACACACACACACACACACACACACACACACCACACACACACACACACACACACACACACACACACACACACACACACACACACACACACACACACACACACACACACACACACACACACACACACACACACACACACACACACACACACACACACACCACACACACACACACACACACACACACACACACACACACACACACACACACACACACACACACACACACACACACACACACACACACACACTTCCCTGAGGGAGAAGTGTACATATTGCAGAGAGTTCCCAGACAAAGCTAATTAGAGGAAGGAGCCGTTTCTCAGCTACAACTCGACGCTCATTATATTTAATGTGATTTTCTGTTGGGAGGATCTCCTTTTTTACCAGGTGAAACACATTATGTACGTAAGGTGAGAAATACTATGTTTTGTGAGGTCCAGCTACACCTGAGAGGACATGGTTTTCCATGATTAGAGAAGAACAGCCTCATGGGTAATGTGGGTTTTGCTGGGACTGCAAGAATCAGCCATCTACAGTTTCCAAAACAAACTGAAAATACCCCAAATCCTCCGGGGATACCCCAAATCCTCCCCCTTTTCTTCCCTTACCTTAATAATAGCAGTACATTGTATCTACTGTGTATGATGTAAACACCTCCCCCGACATTTATAATGTACCATAATGAATTATGTATTTTATATAGTTCCCTCTTTGGAGGGCACTCCATAGATTAATACAAAATATAAACAAACAAACAAATGATTGAGTCGTGGAAAGTAAATGAGTACATTCAGTTATTGTACTTAATTTAAAGTACTTATACTATGCTGGAGTATTTCCATTTTATACATATATAATATAATATATGATATAATATAATATGTAAGATAATGTAGTTAAATATAATATAACATAATATATAATACATTATATAATATAATATATAACATAATGTAATATAATATTAAATAATATATATATATATATAATATTCTTCGGAATGTTTCTCTAATGTTGACTAAAATAAATGTTTACCGATGATCATGCCGATCTCACAGCTCTGGTCTCTGTAGCCGCAGCTCATCATCGTGCCCACTGTGTCGTTTACCATGGCAATTGAGCCAATAGCATAGTTCTGCAGAGAGATTAATTATAATAATCAATTGAGGAAAATTGTTTCTGTATCCTGGGTATACAGTCATTTGACAGGCTGTGTCCATGTGCAAAATGGGTGTAATACCAGTGTAATTACAGTGTAATATGGGTCTAATAATGGTGTAACATGGATGTTATATGGGTCAAATAACAGGGTAATATAGGTGTAATAATAGTGTAAAACTCAACATTATTTAGTACTGACCCCTCTCTTGTCAATGGCCTTTCTCAGTAGCTTCACCACGTCTTCGCCCTCCACCCCAGAGCAGTTAAAGCCTTTAGTCCAGCGGATCAGGATGCTCTGTACAGGAAACATATAGCATTCAAGTTTTATACAAAGGAAAAAAAGTCTTATATTATTATGTAAAACTAGTTGATTTTCTTTCAAAAACACCTGCAGTGCTTTAAATCTCATGCAACAATATTTTCATATACTTATTAGAAATCTTAGTTTTTTTTGAGGAACCCTTTAATGGTTTATGTATCCTGGGGGATACAGTCATTTGACTGGCTGTGTCCATGTTTAAAATGGGTGTGATACCCGTCTAATTACAAAGTAATATGGGTGCAATATATGTCTAATAAAGCAATTATGATGTGATCAAGGTGTAATATTGGTGTTACGTAGGTGTAATAACAGTCTTATATGGGAGTAATAACAGTGTAACGCGGGTGTAATGAAGACCATAGCAATCAATACATTTTCCAAAATATGTTATGAATGAACATTTAAGGGTTGTGTGTGTGTGTGTGTGTGTGTGTGTGTGTGTGTGTGTGTGTGTGTGTGTGTGTGTGTGTGTGTGTGTGTGTGTGTGTGTGTGTGTGTGTGTGTGTGAGACCTTGTCGATTTCTTTCTGTTCGCAGGGGAAGGAGAAAGTGAAGCCCAGAGGAAGAGTTTGTTCCTTCAGATTATGGGAGACGAGGAAGTCCCCGAGACAGTCGGCGATGTGGTCGAACAACTGGACAGAAAAGAGACAAGTAGCAGAATATGAAGACACTAAAGTAGTGTTTTGTTCTTTTTAGGTACTGTATTTTTATATGTAATGCTGCCTTGGCCTCACCTGCTCTCCTGATCCCAGCATCATTTCCTTGGGGATGGCACAGATCTGACTGTCCATCTTCAGGACTTTCTGCTGCTCCTCCACTACGCGGACGTGAAGCACCCGGAAGTTCGTTCCTCCGAGATCCAACGCCAGGAAGTCACCTTTCTCTGCGGGTAGCAGGGAAGGGGATCGGTTCATCAAAAAGTGTGAAGGAATTTTATTAGATTTCTAGCAACAAATCATGATAAAACTGGTTATTATGGTGGTTAAAATGGCAAAAGTAGTATAATAGACAGACAGACACACACACACACACACACACAGACAGACACACACACAGACACACAGACACACACACACACACACACACAGACACACAGACAGACTAGCATATAAAAAAGTTACAAAATATAAGCTGTATAAAGTAAACATACATTTAAAAGAAATTCTGTCCCAGAATAAAACTGCATGATGTGCTGCGTGAAGTTATATAAACTACAGGATAGATATAGTGTTTAAATATATAAATATGCATAAGAATAGATTGATAAAAGATCATAAAATACATGTTTATTCAAAAATAAAAGATCTGCACAGTGGTGGTAAAGTGCAACATATTGTATAATGAACATACAAACAACAGGAATAAAACATTTGCTAAAAATGTACATTATGAAATTATTGTATTATATATACAAAACATAACAAATATTACCGGTCCCGTCCGGTGTTGCCGTGACGAAGGTGGGCAGCATCTTTACTGGGGCTCTATGGTGGCTGTGTTTCCCCAAACCTCGAACCATATCCTTCCGGAGGCGAGCCGAGACCTCTTGCAGCTTCTGCAGGGACAGGTAGAAACAATCCAGGTACTTCTTCACCTGAAAACAGAGAAACACACAATAAATAGTTATTTAAGTTCATTTAATAAATGATCTGAAGGCAAGGCAAGTTTATTTATAGAGCACCTTTCAACACAAGGCAATTCAAAGTGCTTTACAACAATGAAAAACTTAGGACCATTAAAAAAGTAGTGCACGTGATAAAATGGCATTTAAAAACAGTCATTAAAAAGCCAAGAGAGTGAAGTCAATACAAAACAAGCCAATATGGAAATTATGATAATAAATAATAACATAAACAATAAATATGTTTGTACAGGTTGATTCAGTCGTTTCTGATAGAATCAACTTGCTTTTCTTCTTTTTTGTATGCTTTTAAAACAAGGTTTTATATTTACATAAACATATTTTCATTAAAAAGAGAACAAAATAGAAATCTAATATTTACTGACAAACAATAAATAACATGTATAAAACTAAATTGAATTAAGTTTAAGTGACATTTTACATAATTTATCCACAAAAGGGCAGCATTTACTCAAAATCAGCAGCATCAAGGTTCTTTATTGTCAAACTAACATAGCTACAGAGACAAATCAAAACAACTGTATTGACAAACCTTCAGTAGAGCAGTGTTTCATTTGAATACAAAAGCTGGTGATTTGTTGACCGGTTAATGGATGTATATAGCACTGATTCTAAAACACAAAGAATAATCTGTACATAACTTAAACAGCACTGTTGTAGTAACAAAGTACATTTATTCAAGTATTTTCACTTGATGCTACTTCATATTTTTTACTTTACATATTTAGTCACTACCTACTTTGCAGATGTAGGTTAATAATACAAGGTATAAATAGACACACATTACAGTGAAGTGATGAACACATTAATCCACCAATTATTTTAATAAAAAAATATCTGGTGATAAAAATGGCCAACTTGCATGACAAATACTTTTACTTATTGTACTTATTTTTAATCCTCATACTTTTGTTTGCTTTGACTTAAGTACAATTTTGAAATCAGGACTGTTACTTGTAACAGAGTAATTGTACCCTGCAGTATTGCTACTTTTACTTACTTACTTTTTCTGAGTTCTTCCACTTCTGGTCAACAGGTTCTATTGGACAGATCTGTATCATTTAATGCGTGATAAAATATTTCCTGCTTTTAATCATAAAAAGTATTAGAAATGTGTACTTAAAGCTGTCAAACATGCCACCAGCAACATAAAGGCCTGTTTGTAAACCAAAAGGACGTTTCTGTTAAATGAGGTGTTATTCTGCAGGAAAAGGCCGACATGTGACGATCCTCTGGAGATACCAACAACAATTCACAGTTCTCTTCCTGTTTTCCCATTCCTTTGGAGCTGGAAAACGACTTTTTAAAAACTGCATCTAGATCTCTACATTAACTTTATTGCTCTACAGAGTGGCGAGCACGTGAGAGCATTTTCTTTCACAACTCTGTATTAGGCATTAAAAGCTGGTCCATGACGTTAACAATTACATCTTTGTTTTAATACCTTGTTTTTGTTTAAGGTTTGGTAACATTTAGCTGGATTTAAGGCAGGGAGGACATTTTGATCACATGCTCCAGAAATTATGTGCAGCTTCCTGTCCTGTTATTATGGACTGTGTTTGTTGTTTTGTCTCTATAGGGACTCTCAATAAAGTTTCTTTTTAAACAGTCAACCTTGAACTTGAGCACAAGAGAAGCTTCTTTAATAACTAATGTTTTTGGAAGGAAATGCTTTATGGAAACATAAAAAAGAAGATTCTTGGTTAAGAAATCAGCGCAAGGATTTTTGGTTTTGGCACTTTTTCAAAGTTAGCCTATTTTAAGTGGTTATAGAGAATACTGTAACAAAAAATTGTTTTATTTAATATTGATTATAGGCAAACTCAAATATTTTATTTATTTATTTTATAGTTTATATTTTAAATAGCTATTTTCATCTTTATTATTTATTTATTTTCATATTCTTTTTCATTTTGTTGGTATTAGTGCTTTATTTATTTTATATTATTATTATTATCATAATTGATTTGTATTATTGTTTTTTTTAATATATATATTATACAAGGGTTATCCCGACCTTGTTGACCTGAATTGATTTTCTTGTTGTTTCTTGTGTATGAAAAGTGCTATAAAAATAAAGCTTTATTATTAATATTAGTAATATATATACCGTGCATAGAGGAGTGCAACTGGGGTGAAATGGCTCAAAGGTTTAAAGCTTTCGCACATTTGCACTTGTTAGTATCTGTTAGCAACGTTAGCCTTCTAAATCCAATAAACTCCTGATTGCAGACACGCCCTATAAAGTGTGTGAATTTGTGAAATCTGTGCAGGATTATTGTGTTTGTGTATAAAGGGTTTTCATCATGGAGGCTTAGACTGGATCACAAACAGGACCAGTTTCACAACCACTCTGTGTTTTGTATTTGTGTCATGGTGAATATTTTGTTTGGCGGCTGGGCTTTGGCGGCTTTCCACATATCTTCTTTGTTTTGAGTATCTAAAATACCTCGGACGAGTTTCAGCGTGACATAAGTTGCAACATGCGTGTGTGTGCTTTAAGAACATCAATCTTTTACAGCTAACTTTTAATGTGACTTGTTGCTTATTTTACAAGAGAAACACCTACAATATAAGCATGCATATACTTTTTAACACGTTTTTTCAAATGAAATGTGCTAAATTATTGAACTTTTCACTATTATTATTTTATATTCCCACTATTACAAACATGTAGGAGACCCCTACAGTTTGGGTGATCATTTCATAATATTGTTGTGGACTCTGCTCCTGCATGTCTCCTCTTTTATTCTCCTTTTTTGTTGCAGTAACTTTCCATTGGCGTGTTTTTATAGGCATTTCCTAATCTCCTCCTGTCGTGATTAACCTCTTTGTCACTTGTCTCTACATGCTTGCTGCTTCTTCTTTACCAGAGGGAAGGCATGCCTTCCTGCCTTCATCATGACTCTGATGGTTTGGACCTTACATTGATATACTCTTTATCGGCTTAAATCAAAGTACTTCTTATGCATTTTTATTGGTTTTAATTATTATGCATTTATAAGGTATGTTTTTAATATTGATGGTAAACATGTGATTATTATTAATCTTGTAATATCTATTTATATATATTATCATGCTGGACAATTAAGATATGCTTCTTTATATTGATGCTTTCTCTATTTTATGGATATTGTTAAAAAAAAAAGAACATAACGTTATTTTCATAAAATACGTTATGTTCTTTTTTTTGTAATGTGATATATTCAATATGTATTACCAACACACTCTCACTCCCTAAGCGCCCAGGAGCGACGTTTGGTCAGTGTACGTGGCGTGCAGTTGTGATGCTCCTAGGCTCCTTCAGCGTCATAAAGGGACGCAAATAGCTTTCAACTGATTGCAATGTATTCCCATCTGCGGCGGGATTTGACGCTCATGAAAGCACGGCATTCGTTTGTGTCGGCTGCCCTTAAAGGCAATGTGAGCGTCCATTCCCATTGGATAACGGAGAATTGTACACCCGGAAGTAAGTATTCCTCTTACTGTCGATTGGTTTTACAGTGATATCTGCACTACTCATCAACTAAAAACACCAGATTATCCTTGTTAATTACACAACATTGATTGGTTTAAATTGTGTGCAATGCTTTTGTATTTTTCTCCTTCGATTCGGAGAAACAAATATTTTTTCGCACTACCCAGAATCCCCAGCTATCGTTTGGACTACATCATGTGCTCTGTTTGACAAACCCCGTTTTTTTTCACCATTCATTCCAATGGCTGGCACGTGATCTTCAAATTTCTCCCTTAATCTCAGTATCTTCCCAGAAGCAGAAACAAAGACTTCCCAGAACAGACAGAAAGTCATGAATGTTTCAAAAATGTAACTTTTACACAGCTAGACTGAAGCACTTTTTTATTAGTCACTGCAAAAAGTTGTAGCCCACAACTTTTTCCTTGTGTGCATTAAATATTGATTTCACTTGTGGTTACAGGGTGCAAAATATAAAAGTGTGTCCACCAGCAAAGTGAATGGCTGGTAAATGCTGATTTATCTTCTGTCCGGTATGATGCAAATGTACTGCATTATGTTAGCAGAATTTGACTTGTAAATGCTGTGGTGTCCCAATCTAATACTAACTGTTTCTGATCTTCACAATGGTGAGCAGAATCTAAACAAACGACAACAACAAACATCGTTTTGCTTCTTCAGGTTACATACCTTAAGGAGCGTGTCTGCAGGGATGCCGTCCATGTGCAGAGTCGCAGTGTAATCACCCATTTTGCCTTCTTGGAAAACTGGTTGCTGTTCTCGCAGATTACCTTTGCGGTGCTTATCTAGACAGAATGAATTACAGGGTATAAGGTCACCAAAATAAGAATATATTGTTTAATTTCAAGAGGCATAAAGCCATGCAGATAAAGTAATATTGTTTTGTGTATAGATAATTCAACCCAGTCTCATGGCATTTCGTGTCATCTATTGATTCGTGTTCACCAACACGATTTTCGCATTTTTTTCGTGTCACACAGAACGATTTTAAAAGCAATGTATTTCTATTGGTAGTATGTTTCGTGCCTGCATCACGTCTTTTTGTCGGGTCTTGGAATACCAGAAGCTGTGTGGTTCATAAAAACATTTTCTTACCCTAAGCCTAACCCTAACCCTTTTCTTTTAAATTGTATGATGTCTGAGTTTTTTTTGCCGTCCGCGAGGAACGGAAATGGGGCAAAGTGCCTCAGAATACTGAAATCTGTATTTCTTTCCTTCTAATTTGTTATTATTTGGTGCAGGCACGAAACATACTACCAATATAAATACATTGCTTCTAAAATTGTTCTGTGTCAGAATACTGAAATCTGTACTTTTTTTAATCTGTTTTTCCTTCTATTTTGTTATTATTGACATTGCTTTCAAAATCGTGTTGGTGAACACGAATCAATAGATTAATTTCGTGACTACAGTATAACACGAAATGCCGTGAGACTGTGTTGGATCATTACATTCAAAGTCATACAGATGCGTGCTATGCTAAGAGAGGCTGCAGTAAATGAGCTACAGGCCAATGTCAGAATGTTAATATGTTCACATTATTTTAGGAGGTATGTTCATCATGTTAGGTTAGTTTGATAGTTATTGTGGGAAGCTGCTTCTGTTGTGTGTTTAACCTAAAAAAAACTGTTGATTCACTTTTATAATTAAAGAATTATATCATATATATATACACTATATGATATTGTTAGTAGAATAACTGGTATCAACATAGGTGCTCAACTGCTAGCAAAAATTGTGACTTTAACAAATGTTTTTTTTTGCATTTACAATCAGTTAGCTAACAGTCAGACATAAAAAAAATGTCATCCACAGATGACATTTTAGTATGGATTTTTTGTCAAAGCACTTTATTTTATTATTATCAAGATATTCATTGCTATCGGGATGTTAAGAGCATTCCATGGACTATAACAAAAAGTGTATCTCGAGCCGGCTCTAGACAATTTGCTGCCCTAGGCGAGATTTTAGCTGGCGCCCCAGCCAGAGAATCGTACAATAGAAAAGATAAAGATCAATAGAGTATCCAAGGAATACATAATAGAATGCCGGGTGGACGTCACTTCCTCTAGGGGGGTCCGGGGGTATGCCCCCCCCGGGAAGAAATGTTTGAACATTTTAAAGTAAAATGCTTCAATCTGGTGCACTTTGAGCAGAAATACTACTAGATCTAGGAGTACAACTCTAAACACCATATGAAAAAGATCGGTTTACATTTTATTAATCAAATAAGTATGTGAACATTAGGGGTCGATCGATTATCGGGGCCGATATTCCGCATTTGACCAATTATCGGTATCGGCCTTTTTTTTAATCAAATTGCCGATAAAACTTTGGCTCTGATGCGGCCGTTTCTCTGGCTGCAGTCCCCACTCTGTGTACACGAGCAATGTCCCGCCCACAGCGCTATCTGATAGGCTATTACCGAAGTGTCCATCAACAATGAAGATTTTCCGGGCGGGAGCCAGCCAGAGAGGCGGGACCTTCTCAGATTACAGGCAGGTGCGAAAGAACGCAGACACATACAGAGGCAAGCAGCAGCGCTGCGTGTTTCGAAGGTAAGTCAGTTGAAAGCCGAAGTTGCAAAAACACCACGATCTTATTATCCAATTCTATCAGTTTCCCAGTTACAGGGACGCGGGAAGTCAGTCAGAGTTGGTAGCTCATTAGCTAGCCAACATGTATCTAGCAAATGTTTAGCAAAATATTAGAAGTGAGGCTACTAGACTAACGTTAGGTCTACTGTAATAGCTCTTAATATTTTGCAAAACATTAGCTAGCACTAGTGTTTTGCAGTTGCTAGCAGCTTATTGGGATTTGATGCTAGATAGACAGGCATTGTTTTGATATAATACATTAAGCATTATTGTTAGTTAAGCATGTCAGCCTGCAGCCCCACTTCTTGTCTCTCTCTAACTCAGGGGTGGGGAACCTCCGGCCTCCGGGCCGTATACGGCCCGCGAGACAATTTGGTACGGCCCTCGATGTCATTTATAAACACACGCAAAAAATAAAAAAATGAAAGAAATCTAGACCGCAAAAAAATTAAACAAGCGAGTGCCTGTTTTTCCTGGCCAAGGTCAGGGTCCTTGAACACAACACGAGCCTAACGTGTCATCACGTGGTATATGTCTCGACTGACGGGTGCAGTTCTGACGGAGAGCACCAGAACGCCACTCCAGCACTTCAGAAATTGCAGTACCGATAAGTCCATACACATGCCGCAGTTTCTGCGTGTCTGTGTCTTTAGTTGAAAGCCCAGTGGCGATCTGTTCATCTGTCATACTGATCAGACAGTCAATAACAGTGTTGTTATCATTAGCATCTGGTTAGCTAGCTATGCTAACGAATATAAGAAGCTTTGTCTACAACCAGTGAGGTAAAGGCACATCTTTATATGATCATTATAGTTATAAAAAAAATAAGAGAATAAAGTAAACAGGTATAAAATACTATATGACAGTTATTAATAAAGAAGAATACAGTTTGAAAGGAGAGTGATCTGTCAAATATCCATAAATTAAAAGAAAATCTGCTTACAGTTGTGTTGAGAGATGTGTCCATAGATCTCCTAATGTTGCTCTCAAAGTGCACCAGATTGATGCTTTTAACTTCAACATTTAAAACAAATCTTCCCAGGGGAGCACGCCACACCCTGCACATGCATGCATACGCGAGTCATGGTGAGATATCTGGATTAAGAGGTTGCTTTTTCTTTGCACAGTATGAAATGAATGGGCTGTGATTTTAGTTTTTTTAAGCAGAGGTCAATAATTTGTACGGCCCTCTGAGGATATTGTAAAAATTGAAATGGCCCTTGAGAGGAAAAAGGTTCCCCACCCCTGCTCTAACTCATAGCAGATGGCTGCACTAAAGAAAAGGGCACAGAGAGGAAACCAGTTGTAAGATGTTTAAAAGTTCATTAAACATAATATGCTTAAATGCATTTCAAAGAAGTTGTGTTGGAGTTTGTGTTATTCTACAAGATTTTCTAATTTTACTGCAAATGTATATCGGTTCCAAATATCGGTTATCGGTCTCCTTGATTACTAATAATCGGTATCGGCCTTAAAAAAGCCATATCGGTCGATCCCTAGTGAACATAACCAATCATAGCCAAAAAAATAAATGTAACTTATTTTATTTTTGTTGTTCTTTCATATCTTATTTGACCTATTGACATTTATTTATTCATGCATATTTTTTAATCTCTCCAGTTTAAAACGATATTTTTGGTTTACTGTCCTATAGTATATGGAATGATTTCCAACCGGTTTATCCCAATAATTATAAAGGAGTGCCTTGGAAATATGTGATTACATAAATTGTGATCAAAACGTGAGACCCACTGAGAAAACTTAGACTAAAGTGAACTATCTAAACACTCAGAGTCCTTTACCTCACTGAGCCTCTCAGTCTGACTGGAGAGGACTCTCCCTCCACATTTTTGTAGAAACATCTTCTTCTTATATCCGTTAGAGCAGCTAGCACCAGATTCTAATAACAACAGCGCCGGTACCGGTGCGCCCTTCTCTCTCTCCCTCGCTCGCTCCCACGCTCTCTCGCACTTTGGCTGTGAGCTGCGGGCGCCAGATAAACCAACATCCCCCATTTTCATCACTTACAGCGCCAATCGTACAGGGCAAATGAAAAGTGTAACCGGGGCATAGCCGCGGGAAGTAGGGGTGCTGGGGGTGCCCCAGCTGTTGGCGAGTGGTGTACATTTGAAAAACTGAGTGACCACCTAAATAAAAATGATTAAACTACATAAAATAGTTATGATTTTACTTAAAATAAAATGAGCTGTATCCAGTCATAGTCATAGTATATATTTGTATCAGTCAGGTGGCTTGAATTTATTTTCCAAATAAATAAAATCCGAGTCATCTGGGTCGTAGGTCGTGGGAGAGTGACGTAATTGACGCGACACACACACTGCAGAGTGACAACTTTCTAGAATGGCGCAAAAATGGATTTGGGATTTTTTTCTCCAACAAACAACCCAATAAAAAGAGTGGACCACCAGCTACTCCTCAGCCCACCACCTCTACAACTAGAGTAATATGACACAGAAGAGACTGACACATCTGACTTTGATGCATGTCCACAGTAACATGTTGGACAATGTGGATGTATCTGCTCTAATGAGGGTCTTCATTAGTGCCACCCCAGACTACATTTGGAGTTTTGTGAAGCCCCAAAACAAGGTAAAACGATATTTGTCCTTTAATGCTGCTGCCGCTGTGCAGTGTTTTGCCTTGTCAATCAGTTAAAATTGAATTCATAGTTTTATTAATATTGTAAGTAATATTTTCTGACTATTTGTAATGTTATGTAGGTTTGTAAGACCCATAGTTAGCATGTGGGCATGTGCAGCTGTTGCTAAGCGATGTAGGTCTATAATGGTTTATTAAGCCTAACAGTTAAAGAGCCTGTGACACGATTTTCCCCCATCATCCAAACCCATCAATTTGAGTAAATATTGTCCCCTTGAAAACCGTTACTGAACTGATTTTGGATATTTGTACTTTGATAACCATTAATCTGCCTTCAATGTTGACAATTTTCTGGATCTTCTCGCGGATTCTTCAAGTCCCGCCAAATGATGGGTGACGTCTGCGGGCACAGCGCTCCAGCTGCACCGTCAGAATCCCAGTTTCTGCATGTAAACCTTTATATATATATACAGTCAGATGTAAACGCACGACGGCGCGCACACAGCAGCAAGCTCAGACAGCGATGACAGGTTAATGTTGAACGTGTCTGAGAGCTCATATGAGGCTGAAGGATCAGTTTATGTTGTATCTGTTAGAAGTTTAGGAATGAGGTGCGTCAATATGGGCGATCATATGGTCATGTAGCCAGTGGGACTGGGACTACAAATCATCCCGGGACTCTCGACCGGCCCACTTCGGTACCGCTAGTAAATTGTCAACGGGGGGAGTGGGGATGTCAGGGGCGGCAGGTGCTGTATATAGTAAATGTAAATATGTAAATATTTGTGTCACTGCATCCTGGTAAAATACAAATATAATGTATAATGTCTGTGTCTTTGACATTAGCGCTGCTAGCCACCTGTGCCCTGTAGCCTACTGCGAAGCCAGTTCAACAGACCCTGGATATGTTTGAGTAACAAACAAACTAACAACAACAAACTAACAAACGAGATCTCGCTAAGCGGTCCGACGACGCTGGTTATCAACTCGGTAAATCAAGCCAGGGTTTCTCTCTCCAGCTGAGAGCGTGTTCACGTCTAAGACACGAGTGGATCTGACTTTAATTACATTTGTCTCGAGTGTTTCGTCAACATAATGTGTTAAATAATACTTCTGCATACAGTCTGTGACACTGTGAGTGTTGCACGGCCAGATGAGGCTGGAGAAGCTGACTCAGATAAGGAAATATATGATATATTATGATATTATATGATCGATGATCTGATTGATGATGTAATATGAATGATAAGTGCGACACGTCGGCGTCTTCTCTGCATACGGCAGTTTAAACTGTATTTCCTTTATCCTGTAATATGACTTGAGAGATTTAAACTCCGCACACTGAGTGGATCTCTTTTCTATAGACGCCGGAGGCGTCAGGTAAAAGAAGTTATTTAGCCTTCTCAAACCTGAGCCTCACGCGCCGCCTATGGGGGATGTGCTAGTTACCTATCCGACCGGCCCACTTCGGTACCGGCCCATCGGGATTCGTCCCGATGGCCAGTCCGCCACTGCACCCAGCCCACGTAAACTGTCAACGGGGGGAGCCTCGCTGCGGGGAAACGGTGGACCTAGTGTCCCGATCGGAGTGGGAATAATAATAATAATCCGTGCATTTTATCCATTAATTTCCCCAACATTGTGGTAAAAAAAACACACGTTTAATCCATGTTGTTGGTGTACTACAACTACAAAAAGCATCGGTTTGTTTTCTCATCAGGAAATGCAGACCGGCTCAAACAAACGATTTTTAATCATCATCCTCACTCATCATTTAATGTATCATATGTTCGCCGAATTGACATGAAAGCACTAATAAATGTAGTTTCATCCACTTGAGTTTACAACCACAAAAATAATCGATTTGTTTTTATATCACATCCGACGGGAGGAAATTCAGCAGCTCTCACTCCCGATTTGTAATCCTAATGTAATCATCATCTTCACCACGATCATTTATGTTTATGTCGCCGAATTGACATGAAAGCACTGACAAATATGAATATACTGTAGTCAACTTCATTAAAACGTTATTAACGTGCCTAATCTCAGTAATTCACCATTTCTACGCATAACACACTTTGTCCGTGTTTGGCTCTCGAAGCGTTCCCGCATTGACGTCACTTCCGGCTTCCCCCAAAACTTCAAAATGAGTGAAGGAATTTCCCCGCGATGTTCGAAATTATTGATATTTAACGGAACGGTATCGCTTTTTCTTTTTTAAACTGACGGTTCGAGATGACTAGTAGCCCAATATTTCATTGCACAACAGTTGTTGGGATGGTGTCACAGGCTCTTTAAGGTGAGACACCAGGTGAATAGGGTAATTTTTTTTAACTTAAAGATATCAGCTAGATATTTCTCCAGTTAATTACCTACAATAAGGCAATTGTTTCTTGTATTACAAGTTTTCTGAATATGCAAATGAGCCATTATCTCGCATGTATTTGCGCATATTTTAACACATTTCAGGAACCGAAATCTGAACTTTGGATAAAGCCAGATTCAAAATTCTCGTTTCATTTTGTAGTCATATTAGCATCCAAGGCTTTTACAGAAGGGATTTTGGATATCTCTCTTTATCACTCCATAAATCAGAAAATACTGTCAACAGCCCTAAAATATCAATTTTCACCATGTTTCTAGGTATAAAATCTTATATAATTCAGGCTATGAATGACATATGAACAAACCCTTCTGTAAAAGCCTTCATAATATTGATAGGAATATAACTGGAAGGTTTGGTGTATCTACGTGCTACTGAAGTTGAAATTTCGAACTCAGAGTAGGGGAAAAAACTCATTTTGAGAAAACGACCTTTAAAGATTGCAGTGAGGCGCTAGCTAAACCCTCCTGTTCTTTGGATGACAGCTTGCGCCTCGACGCACTCCGTGAAGGTATTTCATGTTCGGGGTAATTTGTTTTTTGTATAATCTTGCTTCGTGCAAGTGACAATTGTTGTTGTCTTCTCTGTGAACGTTTTTTCGCTGTTCTTTTGCCATTTTGAGATTTCAATTTCTAGCGGAAAGCTAACCAGGAAGTGTTTTAGCACACCACGTGACGCTTCTGAACGAATCACATTGCCAGAAATTGACATCAGCCAATGAGATTTTGTTTATTGGTTTAAGACCCCTTTGTACTTTCACGATTGGTTGCTGATACAAAGGAAATTACCATATTTGGATCTGATGAGATTGTGCAGGAGAGACGGAGCTTTCCAACGATATCTCTGTTGACATGGTGCACACAGCGGTCGCGGCACTTTATGTTACGTTAGAATGCTAACTTTTGGTGAATTTAGGAGAAATATACAGACGCAAATAGACAAACTATAGTAAAATAAACACTTAAATGTGTATTTTGTACGTTTTCCTTCCAAAATCCTGAAAGAAAACATGTTATGGAATCAAAATAGCACACCATCTCAAAATTGACAAGTGCATGAAAAACGATGTTTTTGCCTGCGGTGTCTCGCCTTTAACAAACAATTTATGCGGCTCGTATCGCCGACAGCCGGGCCTGGCCCTGCACCGCCTTTTTTCTTTTTCTTTTAAGCGGCCTCCTCCCTACTTTTGGCAGCACCCCCTGAGCAAAATGACTTTCCGCGGCTATGAACCGGGGTAAAAAGGGTGTTACATTTACTTAATTACGAATAGTGTTACATCAAGGCCAACAATTAGGATGAGCACCAACGGTCAAAAATGTTTTACATTGTTGTTTGTACACAACCGAAAAAAATATGCCCCTTCCTTCAGACTTCCTCACAGAGCCCCTCCTCCAACACACACGAACGCACACATGACCAATGAGGGCACGAGATAAGTTTGTGCACGAGATGGAATGCTGACAGGCGGGTAGGCCAAGTCCAATTATCCGCCTATTATAATTGCGTTTTACAGCGCCACGGCTTCCACAGATGAAATATGTGCATATATTTATTGTCAACGCATTACATTTATTCATTGCTATCGGGATGTCACAGTCCCTGTTAGCAAGAATGAAAACCTTGAACACTCACTTTTCTTCTACCTGGATGCAGTTTATTTTTAGAGGTGGTATTTCAGCAATGCCTCGTCACCTGAGCAGGAAAAGAACATAACACATTATTAGCTTTATCTTATATTAGCCAATGTATATAATCTAAATAACAGGTTGAAATGTAGTCTTTAGAATAGCTTGAACTGGGATCATCACATGTAAAGTTAACCTGACTCAAGGTTTTACTTTCCATGTCACTAACAGCAGCAGAAAAAGGTGACCCAATTTAAGAAACATTTTATGAGAATTTAAACTAATAAATAGAGCCACATTACTTTGAAAAGTCACTTAATAAAGCTTAGTCGTTCATGATCTGGGGTTTAGGGGCTGGCTTGGGTGTCATTAAAAGGAAAACAAAGACGATTGGCGTCATATCACAGTTTGAGAAAAGAAAGATGAACATTTTTACCAAGAATTTCGTTAAAATCCTAATTAAACAAAAATAATGAGAATGGCGTGTGGAAAAACTTTACATAGCAACCTGTTTGACAACTTTTAACAGCACATCTAATAGGTAGGCTATAGTGACCATCACATGTAACGTTGGTCTAAAAGTGTGACTCGTATACATAAGTGAGGCTTTAAAAAAGGTAATAGATAGAGGGCCAACATTAGAAAAGTCACAATAATGTTGTGGAAAATTCAACTCCGTTTCAAAACCTGGTGTTTATTTTTCGCACAAAACATGTGAAAAGTAAAGTAAGTTACCTGTGTGTCGTCCGAGAGACAGAAATGTTCAGACATGAATTTCCTCAGAGAATAAGACAAGAGAGAAAGAACTCTGCTTGCGTTCACACCACAGAATGTATGTTTCCACCCACTTCAACTGCAGAGTTAATGATGTCGCAACGTGAAGAAGCGTAGTGTGTGCTGTGAGCTGACAGGTGGAGGATGTCCGGGTGAGTCAGGTTTGGGTTTTACGCACGGATCGAAACAGCTGATTTCACGGAACAAACCGAAACTTAAGATGACCAGAGCCGAGGTTGACCAAGAGGACACCGTGTGGTGCGTGCTGGTGAACTAAAAAGGAAATGAAGGAGTGCTCGTTTCATATGCAGAGGCAGGTGTGTCTGTGGGTAAAGGCGCACGAGGAGCGCAGTCATTTTACACAAAATAGTTCCACCTTACTCCTTATTAGGGGTCATTATCTCTGATTTGAAATAAGTTTGCAAACGTCCTCCTTTCCTTACAAAAATACTGTTTATCACACTGGTTTACTCAAGTAATGTCCTTCAGATAAAACGCATTCTTTTCCATGCCACTTTATAATGTATATAGGCTATTTCTTACTTTTTACTCTGCCTTCTATAAGACATTACATCAGCGGTTCCCAACCTGTGAGCCGCGGCCCCTAGGCATTGCAAGTGGGCCGCCAAAATATTATTATTTTTGTACAGGCTAAAGACAGAAACATGGACATAACAATAACAAGAGATGACATTCCCATCTCAAACAAAAACAGGAGAAATAAAGATAGTCAGTAGGATCACTTCAACATTTCACAAACAAAAATAGGTTGACAACCAGATATCCCCAAAAACACAACATGGCAAGCATATTTATTGTTCCTTTAATCCCACTCTTCGTTAGAGCTCATTATTTCCCATTTCATGGCGTGTTGAGCCACCCTTTGATTTTTTCTAAAATAAATTGTATTTTTAATCTACTCTTCAAACACCTTACATTAAGATTACTCCTTGATTGACTTTTAAAAATATGTATTAAGAAGAATAGTTGTATTTATTAACTGTGTGCGGTCTTCATCTAAAAGCAATATTAAAGGGTGTAAATGTAAATTCAATATTTTGCCGCCAAATAATTTGCAAAACATTATGATTTGTATGGAAACATTTCATTATTGAGATTGTTTTATTTGTAACCTTTTTTCCTTTCTCTTTCTCGATCCTCCTTAGCAACGGTCATTACAGTCCTTGACAGCGGTCTGTACTACTGGATCAACAAAGTGTCACATGTTCTGAATTGACCAATCAGAACTTTATTTAGCCTCCGTATTGTTTATGGTTGAATGTGGGCTGCGAAAAATGTGATTCTTAAGTGGGCCCTGAGTTGAAAAAGTTTGGGAACCGCTGCATTACATGTTACTTGTTAGACGCTTTTCTCCAAAGCGACTTACTCAATACTGTGGACAATCCCCACAGGAGCAATTTGGGGTGAAGTGCAAGTGTCTTGCCCAGGGGCACAACGACATGCTGACTGCAGTGGGGTTTGAACCTGTGCTCCCCTGATCCGAACACCAACGCACTACTCCACAGTAAAATTTGAACATTTCTCAGAGGTTTTATACCTTTCCAATACTTTTTACACCACATAATAATCTATAAATTATTGTAGTTATAGCCTTTTACAGAAGACGATAAGGGTCACATGTGACATTTCTTTTTAGTTCTGAGAAATAAGTCAGAAGAAAAAAAGAAATCTGTTCTGAATCTGTCTAAACATTAAAAACAGGGGTAACTGGGTCACTTAATAATCCGTCCATTAACGGAGTAAATAACCAGAAGTATAATCTTTATTTAATAAAAAACAATCCATAGTAAATAGTTAAAAAAAGAGCAGCAGTTAAATGCATTAAAGGTGACACTCTTTTTTATTTCTGATAATGTGTGTGTACTTTTGACCGTAACATTGTAAATAAAATGTTTTTAATTCAGGGCATAAACGTCTTTCAATCCGTTATTTGAAGTCGACTTGGTAACAGTTTATCCTCCTAAACCTTGGCACAGTTGGTGCAACCCACCATTGTGACAGAGTCTTTCAAAACAGTCTGAGTGTCCCCGTATTGCTTCAAAGTCTCACAGGAAATGCAAGTAAAATGTAACGATGGCACACTGAAGGTTCAGACAAACACTATCTGTGTATAAGACAAAAGAAAAAAAGTACATTTCTGTTGCAAAATGACCACGTAGCATCTCCTGTATTATCTCTACAATTAACAAACTTGTGTTCAGTGCGTTACATTGAGTTTACTTCCAACAACTTACAATTGTAACTCTTAAGTGCTGTTACAGTATTCAATGCCGATACTCAGAGCATTTAGTCAAAGACACAAAGAAACTAGTAAATTATATATCCATCAACTCGGCAGGAAATATTTAGTGTGATAAAAATGGTCCGCAGTGAAGCAAACTGCTCTGATCTAAACAATTTAACAGGAAAGGGGAGACATTTTTGAGACGCTTATGTGCAGATTTGATTACCACAGATTGAAATTGATTCCTAAAAAGAAACCATGTTAATATTATGTAAACCATCAGGACTGCATGTTTAAATCGTATTGAGAGCAGGTGACGTTCAGGTAGTACGTTTGAATCCCAAAAAATGTGTTAACAGATCTCAAAATTTGACAACACAAAATATTCAAATAGTGGCGTTCTCTAATCCATTTAGAGGTGTGCATTTGTCAAAGAAATGCAGTCAGGACTTTTCTTTTCCTGTTGTTTGTGTTTGATAATACTTATATGCAAGTGTCATTAACATTTATAAGAGAACTAAAAAGTGACGATCCAACTTTGTTATTTTTAGCTCTAAAAAAGTGTATTGCTTGTCCTTAGGTTCTTGGCAGAAAGAAGGTCATGCTGTAACGTAAATACATTTCTATACGGTGGCCATTTTAGGACATTTCCGACTCTTCAGACCGAGCTCTTAACATGTTGAGAGATGTTAGGATCTAACAACTGCATGCCAACAACCTGAGAAACAGAATTAATTGCAATTTTGTGTTGCCTTAATTATTCTGATGTAGACTCAATTAATTATTTCTGTATAATTGAATACTTTCTCACTTAAGAGGAGAAGGAACAGAAAATAGGTTGGCAACTGCCATGCCATCAATCAGATGTGATTCATAGATCTGAAGTCAGGGTAACACATTATAATATTTGCATTAGCTTACTGTTAACTAAAATGCTAACAAAAAAGCTAGCATGTGCTTTTGTGTCCGGTAAGCACGGTAAATATCCAATCAATGTCTGTCAATCATTTTGGTGCAACATGCTAATTTGTAACATTTAATATTAGGCGGATTACAATTTAGTACCTTTACATGCTAACAACACAGCATGCTAATATGTTGAATGTTGTGCTGCATTTTCCTGGCATAAACTTGAGTGTTTGACCTGCAGGTGGCACCGGAGAAAACTTCAGAAGATCATCAATAGTAAGATTCATCTTGTGGAGAACATTTACAAGTTTAATGGCAGTCCATCTAATCGTTGAGATATTTTGACTAAAGTGGTGAAACAAAGAATACAATCAATTATTTAGTTTCATATTCATTCAAAGTTGAAATCCAGTAAAATCATGTTTTTATGTATCTGATTGACACTCCGGGGGTTTAGACATGATGCTGTAGTCAATAATCATACAGTCAAGACAGCCACTCGTACAAAGTAACTCAAAGGGAAATATTTCAATTCATAAAGAGGTAGTCTGAATCACCTTTAACATAACAAACGTAACATTTAGTGGCACAAAACAATCCAAATGCTCAGTTTGTATTCAGTTACCGGCATAAATATGTAACATCAGGAAGTCGTAATGTCATGTCCAACCTGATGGGTTTTGAGTTAAGGCTCTGGTTTCCAGTTTTTTCAGTCAGGTCATCCTCATTTTCTTCTTTGGCGCGGCTTCTTCCCTCGATACTGTTTTTTGAAGTCGATAAGGCAGCCGGTGGCCTCTGAGATGGGAGTGAAGGATCTGATGGGAGAGTTACTGATCCTGAGCACTGAAACACTGTCACCCTCCTCCTCCTCCTCTTCATCATCCCTCAGGTCTATGACTTCTCTAAAAGAGAACAAACATACAACAAAACATCTCAAAACGTGGTTTGGTGATATGAATATCTTTGGCTTGGTGTTTTCATCTTAGTAATCAACTTATTTATATCAGTCAAATGTCACAGAGGTGCATTACATTTTGTTTTATTTGGCTCTAATGAACTTGTTTTTATTTGAAAAGGGCCTTAACTTTTTAGCATACAGAGCCACTCTGAGGTCACAAGGTAGAACATCTCTATATGTGAATCTGTGCAAAGGGATTAGTAATCCAAGCCCTCTTCATTCACAATACATACACATGATAAGAAAAAGATGAATGTAACTTGATTCATAAACTGTTTTGAATAGGATGTCTTTACCTCTGTGGGAGTTTGGATCCAGATGGCACGGCCTCTGTGAAGAAACAACAAGAAGCCAGAGTAATAAGAAACAAATCAAATGTTTTACCGATGATTTTTACTGCTGATTTTTTCCTTTTTTAGTTCTCGCTGTAGGTAATGATCAGATAGATACAAAAAGGTCATGGGATCAAAGTTTGATGTGTTAACCAGAATATTAAAGTTCTGCTATGGGTCATCAACGAGGGCTACGCCATCAACTTTATTATAAACTGATCAGACAATTTTATTTTGTATTACTGTATTTTGTCTTGATAACGCCTGGTAGACCACAAGTTGACGCCTTCACATCGTTTTGTTTTTTAAGATATTACATTTTCAACTGGATACATTCGAGAGAAGTAGCAAAATCCTCACATTTTACAGGTTAAAAACTCTAAAAGATTAATAATTTTACTATCAAGAAGTGTGCAGATACATTTTCTGTTGATAAATGTATAGTTAAAGCTCCAACTCAGTTTCTGACTTCAGGTGAGTAAGGTTGTGTTTCTCTTACCAAAAACCTTTACTATGGAGCTCGAGGAAATAAACTAGACACTGAAAAGCCCAATTTGTTTAGCATGCTTACACGCGCAGTGGTTCTCAAAGTGGGGGGCACAGAGGCATGACAGGGGGGGCGCGAGAGACCAGGGGGAAAAATGGTTATTTAAAAAAAAAAAATCATATTTTGAAAAATTATTGATTGAAAATAATATGATACAGTACTATTACGTCTGGGTCTCTGTGTTTCATTAAAGCTCGGCTCTGTGTGTGGAACGAGCCATTTTGTGTGTGTGCACGAGAGAGAGAGAGAGAGAGAGAGCGCACCGGTACCGGAGATCGTTGTTGTTAGCTTCTGGTGCTAGCGAGCTACGCTAACGGATATAAGGAGTTTTTTCAACAACAAAGTGGAGGAGAGTCCTCTCCGGTCAGACTGAGAGACTCAGAGCTAAAGGACTCTCAGTGTTATCTCAGTGGGTCTCAAATGTTTTGGTCACCATTAATGTAAACAATTATTTCCGAGGCACACGTTTATATGATCATTATAGTTATAAAAAAATAAGAGAATAAATGAAAAACAGCTATGAAATACTATATGACAGTAAAAAAAGAATAAAGTTTAAAAGGGGAGTGATTTGTAAAATATCCATAAAGAAATAGTAAATCTGTTTACAGTTCAGTTTCAAATGGGTGTTGAGAGATGTATCCATAGATCTCTTCATGTTGCTCTCAAAATGCACCAGATTGATGCTTTTAACTTCAATATCTAAAAATCTTCCCGAGGGAGCATGCTCCCGGACCCCCCTATGTGAGGTCCACACACCACCTATAAAAATAGCGCTTTACCCCTGCTTACACCTATATGCCATGAGCTGATTATCGAGCCTTCATTGCAACAGTCGCGGGTACATTGTGTATTTGCGTTGGGAGTGTTGCAGTAGAAAATTCCTCTGTAGCGCCCGGTGCATTAATGGGAAACCCTAAATGTTGGAGCACCCTCTATGAAACGTCAAGCTACCCCACAGCACCCCCAAAATAAATCTCTGGCGCCGCCACTGAGCCTGACTATTTGTGTTGGGGGGGGGGGGCCCGACTTTTTTTTTTCTCCAAAGGGGGGGCCTGACAGAAAAGGTTTGAGAACCACTGCGCTAAACTAAGATTCTAAACAATAGCCTGTATATTTACCCAACATCAGCAGGTTGGTTTGCTGACGTAGGCATTTAGCTAAAATGGGTGAGTGGGCTATGTGTGGGTAGGTGGGTCGGATGTAGGATAGAGGGATGGGATTGAATTAATCCAAAATGTTGTGTAACCTGAATTGTCTTCTGTACTGTGTTATAAATTGAAGATGTTGCAATAAAAAATGTATGATTAAAAAAATAATAATAATTTCAGACTCACCTGAATCTCTGCTCTCTGTTTTCTCCAGAGCCAACAGCAGATTTCCCTTCTGAAGGTCAGAAATATGAGAAATATATATTGTCAAAAAACTGGTCAGATCCAATACATGAAAAGTTTTAGTTGCATGTTATTGCATCTCAAACCATTGAAATGTAATCATATTGTATATCATATTCTGGGTGTGTGTGTTTGTTTGTAGCCTTTATTTAACCAGGTGAAGCCCCTTGAGATCAAAAGATCTCTTTTTCAAGGGTGACCTGCAGTGTGTGTGTGTGTGTGTGTGTGTGTGTGTGTGTGTGTGTGTGTGTGTGTGTGTGTGTGTGTGTGTGTGTGTGTGTGTGTGTGTGTGTGTGTGTGTGTGTTAGGGCTGCTCAATTATGGCAAAAATCATAATCTCGATTATTTGGGTCAATAATTGTAATTGCGATTATTAAATGCGATTATCCATTGACTTTGAAAACATCCATTTATTGAAAAAAAAAAATGTGAACAGTATGTTTTTAACAGTTGATTACCCTGAACTTTAAGTATAATTCAACTGAAACACCCACAAAAAAACTTATAAAAAAGAAAAGTAATAATAAAAAAATAATCGTTTTATTTCGATTACGTTGTTTTCGTAATCGTTGCAAGCCATAATCGTAATCGCAATTAAAATACGATTAATTGAGCAGCCCTAGTGTGTGTGTGTGTGTGTGTGTGTGTGCTTACGGCTGCATTGGATTGACAATTCGAGGATTGCCTCTGGATGCAGAGCTCTGTGTGTCGGCTGTAGTCTCTCAGGGGAACAGCTTTCTGACAGATGTAACATTTCTCTTGGATCCTGTGGAAAATAAAACCCAGTCAGAAAACAACAACGTGTCTGAAAACACTGAGCTGTCCCTGTAAATACACACAGGTCGTACCTACTTAATGCTAGTGTTGGAGGGTTCGCCGGTCTCTGCAGAACTCGCCTCGGCTAACCTTGGTCTCTTCCTACGAGGCTTCAATGACACTATAGAGAGGAGAGGAAGGGGTTGTTTAAAGCATCAATAATCACATCATTTTAAACAAGACGTTAACAGTTACACGACGATAAAGAAGTTCTGGCATTAAAAAACCTGTTCCCTTTTCATCTAAAACTGCAGATTACATTGACTATAAATGTTACTGCACATCATAGACATACCAGAAAAACATTTAAACAGATGGGCTTGAAATAGAAGAGCAAGTCGATGTGATATTGTTGTAAATGTATGTCATGAATATCTAGCAATATTTCAAATGTGATAAACACAAGAAAAATGAATAACAAATGACAAAAACGTTCCTACTCAGCAGAAATTATTATAAATTATTATATTTACTAAAATATTAATGTAATATATTTGTGTGGGTGCTTCAGCTCCTTGTCAGCCAGCTGTGAAGCCCTTTGAACTGCATTTACCTGAGTGAAAGCTGATATGAGGGCTTCAGAATATAATTTAAAAAAATTGAAAGAGACCTCGTGTGTTAAACAGAATATAGTTTCTGTCACCTTGGAAACAGTCTTTTTCCGGCTTCCTCGCGCCCTCCTCTCCGTCGCAGTATGCAGCGTGCCTCTCGATCTGCGTTAGCGGGAAGGAGCTCTGACAGATGGGACAGTCCACTCTGTCTTCAGGTTCCAGTTCAGGAGACGACGACCTTTGAAGCACCCGATATTTTATCTCCTCAACATCTGGATCCAGCTCCTCTGTCCTCTTTTCATGCCGTCCTCCAACATCGCTGCTGCTAACAGGGACGATCGTCTTTTTGTCCACTGGGGCTGAAAAAAGTCACAAACTCATTTTAAGGATTATCTTCTTAAAGACACGTACCTTAAAAATCAGGAATCCTTTACTTGAAAGGTTAGTGTTACATAGGGGTGTAACAGTTCACAGAATTCACGGTTCGGTATGTACCTCGGTTTGGGGGTCACGGTTCGGTACAACAAGAAAAAGAAAGTTCCAAATGCATAATTCCAGATTTGTTGTTATTTATTTTTGAACAGTAGTGCAAGTTTCAGTTGAAAAATAAGGAACTCTAACATTTTGAATAATGAACTGTATTACACAGTGAAAAACAAACCACAAACCGTACCACACACTCAGATGGCCATATTATCTATAATGGCTGTCAAACTAAAAGGTTTCATCAAGCTGTAAAACTAAAAAGAATGTCTTGAAAATATTACATAATAAATAATAAGAAAGTGTTTCCAGGGCGCATTGCTGTTGAAATATATATGCCAATAGCTTCCGTTATTTATTTTGGTCTCTCGGCTCTCATGTCTATTGGCTTCTTAGGCTGCGGCCCCACGAGGACGAAAACGGCTAAACGCATAGGATTAACGCAAACGCAATCGCAAACGGCTTCCGTCCACATGCAATAATTATCCGGATAGTGTCTGTCCACACGAGACCGCTCCGTTTAGCTCCAACCGCTGGAGAAGCTGCAGTACATATGCAGGAGCCTCTACGTGGCGCTGTAACTTCCTCCACAAAAGCAGCGAAGAAGAAGGTTGTCATGGTTGCCCTTCTGTTTATTCTCCGCGGTGGGGGCCGAGGGAACCGGGCAGAGTTTTTCGCCAGTCAGCGTGTATTAAAGTTTAAATCTTCCGGACAAAATTATAAAAGTGCCGGTCAAAGGTCTTCTTTGTTATTTATTGAGCTTTAAAACAAATGAATAACGACTCTATATAATATAATGATAAAATACACGGAGCCTCTCTTTTTCCTCCCTCTCTTCGGACAGCGTCAGTGTCTGTCTCATGCAGCAGCTCATCCAGTAATCAGTGACCCGGCCGACTGTAAAAATAAACATATTTATAACTAGTTTAGGGAGTTTGAGAGGTAATTAAAATAGCTAAGGGCGATGATCTGACTTGAAGTGTGTGTTTTGCTGCAGAGGGAGGAGCTGCAGGTGAGCAGAGCTGCGTGTCTCCGTCCTGTCAGATTAGACTTCACTCGCGAGAGAAAGATAAATAATCTGAATTCAGGGTGCAGTTTACTTTGACGTGGGGGTGAGCAGCAGAGGTGGGGAGAGGCGGGGCTATTGCCTCATCATTATTGCTGTAGATGTTGCACAAACAACTGTAGCATGGTCAATAGCGTCCGGAGCACGATAGCAACTCTGCGATCCGCCATTGTTGTTGTTGTTGGTGGCGAAACACTTCAGCACTGGCGCGGGGTAAGCGGAGGTGAGCAGAAGAGGTGGGGAGAGGCGGGGCTATTGCGCAATCACTATCAGTGATCTGAAAATGTTCGTATAGGGCTCACACACGGAGCTGTTTGACCCCCCAGAGAGTGGCGTATGCATTTCTATCCACCTTGGGACCCGTTGTCGTTTCCTCAGTCGTTTAGTGCCATATTCGGTCGTCCTCGTGTGGCCGAACGGTCTATATGACACTAAACAGTAACGCAAACGACCGAATTCGTCCTCGTGGGGCCGCAGCCTTAAAAACCGCGGGGATCAGCTGTTGAACTGCTGTTGTCTTTCGCCGGGCTCCGGTGATTGGCAAATTTGGGTGATGCCTTCTGATATGATTTAGCATGTTTGGCATGTATTAGCATACCGCAACGCTGTCTAACAACGCCGACACACCGTCCTCGTCCGATCCACCACTCGCACTCCATCGTTATTGTAGTCTATACGGAACCCCGAAATGTTCCCACACAGCTGATTTAAAAGAAGCAGGTGGGTTCTAGCTCCTGTGTGTTATCTGAAATCGCAATACTAACTTTTCTTCTTCTTGTATTTTGTTCCTTTTGTTGTGTTTTCTTCTTGTTCTTCATTTGTTGTTTAAGGGCGGCTGGCAGCTTTTAGGCGCAATACCGCCCCCTGGATTATAAATAGTGTAGTGGATACTGCCCTGAATGACGGACCTTTTTCCCACTTGTAAAAAAAAAAGGCGTATTCGTCGTGTGACTACATGTGCCGTCCGAACCGTGACGAATACGGATACCGTTACACCCCTATGGTGAAGTAATACATGTTACATAATATATATGTAATAATACAGGTTTTCAACTAAATGCAGAGTTAGTTCTGAAAACACAGTCCCCCACAGTAGCAAGGAATTGCTGCCTTGACACATTTGAAAATTGTCCACTGCACCCCTTTTTGAATCCAGTCACCTGGGGATGAGAGTTCAGGGGCTGCAAACATCCTCTGTCCCCACAGTGACCAGCTTGGAAGGCAGCTCTCTTTGTGTGCTGAATCAATGCTGCTTATGTTGGGGGAGTACTTCAATTGTTATATCTTTCTGGGTGAAGAGCTGCTGCTTGCGTGCCTGATTGACTGACTCCTGGCTGCTAGTGCGGTCATACAATACCAGAGAACACTGTCACACTCACTTCCCCTCTTCTACGACCAGGCCAAATCTGTGGCCATGATTCGTCATTCCATGGATGTGGTAAGGCAGGTATTTTGGAGATTCTGAATCCTGGTCAGATGCCAATCATTACTCTGGATCAACCTCTATACGCTGTGGCAAAACAAACCCAGTGGAGCTGGCCAGCAACTCACGGTGAAGATCATTTTATTGTGATGTTTGTTAGGTTTCACATTGAGATAGCAGCACTCAAGGTACTTGGCAACCTCCTGGAGGGGTAGCGGGTGGACAAGAGCAGTGTCATGTCCCCAGTTCCACTTCTGGTCTATCATCCTGTAGCTGGAAATAGAGTTGATGATCTATGTGCGATCAATAAGAGAGGCTGACTTCCTACTCTACATAAATGCCTTGACCAAGATTGTGCCTTGGTTCCTTTCTCTGGGACACACCCACTATGCTGGATGGACACCAGTCCACTTGCGTGACATGATTGTGCTGAAAGATAACCATCCTGATGTCCATGGGCAGTTTCTGAAAGGAAAGGCTGTGAAGAAGACGACATGCAGTTTCTCTGCTATTGCCATTGACAAGGCCCACGAGCAGAACAATGCCTCTGTGAAAGGTGATAGTGATGCTGTAGGCCTGACAGAGAACCCTGCAGTTCTGCGACGATGGATGCTGTCTGGCCCCGAGATGGCACGTGTGGTTGGAGAGTTTGAGGCCTCCACTGAGAAGAGAAAGAAGACTGACACCCAGCACCATGAGCAGACCAAACATGCACAAATGGCATTTGCACAAGATGTTAAAGCACTAACTGGTGCTATAGAAGACATGGGCAATCCATGCTGTGAAAAGAGCATTGTAGATCTTCTTGTATTGGATACTAGAGATCTTGCAGATGCAGCAGTCATTGACACTCTGAACCAGATTGAGAAACTTGGACAGGACCAGTATGACACCTACAGTGGAGGAAATAAGTATTTGATCCCTTTTTGTATTCACCCAATTACAAATAAATGAACAGTCTATAATTTTAATGGTAGGTTTATTTTAACAGTGAGAGTAAGAATATAAAAAAGAAAATCCAGAAAATTACATTATATAAAAGATAAAAATGTATTTGCATTTAACTGTGGGAAATAAGTATTTGATCCCCTTGCAAAATACAAGAATTCTGAATCCCACAGACCGGTTAAATAAGTCCTCTTCCTTTAAGAAAGTACTCCTAATATCAATGTATTACCTGTATAAAAGACACCTGTCCACAGAATCAATACATCTGATTCCAACCTCTCCACCATGGGCAAGACTAAAGAGCTGTCAAAAAAGTTAAAAAGTTAAAGCCTTTTATTGTCATTATACACAGAGTATAACGAGATTATACCACAGGGACATGATTGTAGACCTGCACAAGGCTGGGATTAGCTACAAGACCATCAGAAAGCAGCTTGGGGAGAAGGAGACTGTTGGTGCGATTATTTGGAAATGAAAAAAAATAAAATGGGCATTACTCAACAACACAAGATTTCGCCCCGTGGGGTATTGATGATCATGAGAAAGGTGAGGAATCAGGCAAGAACTACACGGGAGGAACTTGTTAATGATTTCAAGGCAGCTGAGAATCAAGATCCTAGGTGGTCTAGATCCTAAGCTACTGGTAAAATAACAACCAATGGCGCCATTGGACAAATATGCGATGGCCCTATAGCCAAAAATCTTCTTTAGGTCTAACAGTGTGCCAATGTTCATGTTTTTATCATCAAAAGCACAATTATTTCACATATCTGCTGGACTATTATCTGAAATCGCCATTCTAACTTTTCTTCTTCTTGTATTTTGTTATGTTTTCTTCTTGTTCTTCATTTGTTGTTTAAGGGCGGCTGGCAAACAGCTTTTAGGCGCAATACCGCCCCCTGGATTATATAGTGTAGTTGTTACTGCCCTAAGTGACAGACTTTTTTCCCCACTCAAAAAAAAAAAGGCGTATTCGTTGTGTCACTGCATGAACCGTGACGGTTCAGGACGAATACGGATACCGTTTGTTACGGCCGCCGCCTCCCCGGCCCTGTTAATTCTGTTTTCAATGTGTTATGTAAATGAGCTGTGCGGTTGCCCTGCTGTCATTGGCTAACCATCTCCTGGCCCGCCCCCGAAGACTGTGATTGGAGCTGACGGGACCAACGCGCTCCAATCCCGTTACACCCCTAGTGTTACAGCAAAGGGCGGTGCAGATAAAAAGGCAAATAAGAAGAGTAGACTAAATAAAGAAGCAAGCACATGCATAGTTTGTTATAAAACCAGATTAGTACACATCCATGGTTCAAAATAAGTAGCACCACTGTATATATTGTTAACTTGTTGTGCTATTATAAATATATATATTTTGTTATTTCCCACTATTTAACTCTAAAATGGAGCAAAACCCAATGGACCCAACGAAAATATTATTTTAATCCTGATGATTGATTCCTTTATTTGGATCAAGGTTAACAATTACGGGGATTGAAATGTAGGGAGAACAGCTTAGAGAGGGGAAGGAAAGTCAACATTTTAGGCAAACAGGAAAAATATGTCAAAGTGAATACATCTGCTTCTTATGAACATTCTGTGAGCCGTACCTTCCACCTCCATCTCCTCCTGCCGCTCAGCCTCGGCTGGAGAATCCACCTGGAGAATCACCTCGACCTCCGGCCGTTCTGGACTAATTTCACACTCAGACTAAAATCCAAATAGGAACAAATGTTGTCATTATATGAAGAGGAAGAAGTGGTAAAATAGCTGTTGTCATGTTAAATGTATTCTGTGCGGTTATCTTCTGTGATGTGCAGACACATGTTTCTAATAAAGAAGTTAATCTTTACATTGTATTTTAAAAAAACCTGCCAGGTAAACTATGTTGTCGTATCAGGGTGAAGCAGGAATAACATGTCAGGTTGTTGAGTTGTGAATGAACCCAATCTGAACATCCTCCTTAATGCTATTGTTGTCAATTGTCTCTTTCACAATGTTTAAAAACCAAAGAGTTAATGAAACAAAGTTGAGAAACCTCTTAACACTTTCGTGTTGCCGTGCAGATTTAGGTATTTAATCTCACCGCTGCCCCAGCGCTAGTTCCCATCATCAGATCTTGCGTGCTGTCGTCATCGTTGCCACTCAGCTGGGTTTCTGTTGTTACAAACAAGAGATTCAAAGGACTGTGAGCAGGTTCATAATAAAAGGCCTTTTGTGCATGCGAAAAATAATCACAGGAGAAGCCAAACAAACAGCAGACTCGCCTGGTGAGAATTTAACAGTCTTTTGTTCGCTTGAAAATAAAAAAACACTCTTCTCATTAACGATCAAATACAACATATACACATTTCATGACAACAACTTCAAGCTCCTTAATGATAGTCAATAGAAAAGAGCTTCCG
Organism: Pseudochaenichthys georgianus; assembly: GCF_902827115.2. Lineage (NCBI taxonomy): Eukaryota > Metazoa > Chordata > Actinopteri > Perciformes > Channichthyidae > Pseudochaenichthys > Pseudochaenichthys georgianus. Next base: position 5,714,810 of record NC_047516.1, on the reverse strand, counting down.
TACCTGGACAAACCTCACAGTCCTCATCAGTGTCTACATGTCCTCCTTCTTCTGCCTTCTTCTCCTCCTTCTCTTCTTCTTTACTTTCTCCTTCCTCCTCCTGCTTCTCTTCATCCGCCTCCTCTGCCTCGGCTGGACAGAAATCGTCTTCTTCAAACACTTTTTTACCTTTTAGTCTGAGGCCACTCCTGGAAATGCAACCAAATAAATAAACGTTGTTTGGTTTGATAATGACTTCACCCATTCCACTTCATCATTTTGTGTGTTCTCTGGACAAAATGGCACCCAAATGTCGATACAATTCAACATTAAATATGCAACTAGTTTGATCAGTGATTAACCATTGTATGGAATGTTTAAACTAATATGCTGAACATCGAGCTTTTCAAATGTGAGAATGTAATTCAATTGTATTGTCGCATGTAAAAAATGTTGGTGTCACAAAAAGAAAACGCTCCTTCAAACCAAACAATCATCTTGATAGATACGTTTTTACTTTGGTCTGATGAACTGAGTTGACAATTATTAACTAGTGACATCTAGTGGCAAAAATACTTACTGTATCTGTTAGGGGTGTAACGGTTCACAAACATTTCGGTTCGGTACGTACCTCGGTTTTTAGCTCACGGTTCGGTTCGGTACGTTTTCGGTACAGCAGAAAAAATTATCACAAAACATAACATATTTTTTTTTAATTATTATTAAACTGTGAATAATGTATTCACTCAAATAAATACAAAATATAATAAAATAAACATTAAGGTGCAGCATTTCGATGAACTGAAATAATCTGTATTTGAACTTTACTGTACTAGTACTCACAAAACAAACTATTAGTTTAGGGGTTTTAATTATTATTAAACTATGAATATTCACTCAAATAAATATAAGAAAATAAACATTAAGGTGCAGCTTTTCGATGAACTGAAATAATCTGTATTTGAACTTTACTGTACTAGTACCCAGAGCCATTTAATAGAATAGAATTCTATCTATATGGCGCTGCTAGTACCTAAGCAGCCAGTTTGACATTATGACTTGCTTGTCATTGTATTTTCATGTTGTTTGAAAGAAAGATGTACTTGTCCACATTGCTTGCCGAAAGGGCAGATCTGCTGGCACTAGCAACGTCTCCTGCTGTGGAGAACACCCTCTCGCTTGGGACAGAGGTAGCAGATACAGCCAGGTAGCGCTTTGCTAACATGGCAACATAAGGATATTTGCCATTTGTAATAGCTTTGGCTCGGTCTGAAGTTTTTGCGAGTGATGGAGGCTAAATGCTAGCGGGAGTTGGGTTTGCGCTTCAGTCTTTTGGTACCGGTGATATTCACGTTCGGGTGATGCCTTTTCAAATGAGTGTGCAAGTTTGATGTATTGCCAGCCGCGTAACCAATTTTAGTTGAACAATGCCGACAAACAGCTTTGGTTCGGTCCACCTGTCTTTGTCCGTCATCCTTGTTCGTAACTGCGAAACCAAAATGTTCCCAAACCGGAGACTTCAATGATGCTGGAGGATTTCGAGCTCAACTTTATCTGCGTTCGCCATTTCGACAGTTCCTCAAATTACTGACTACATTTGAACGCATCCCTCTGACCAGCCCGTCCAATGAATTGACTTGCTCGCTCAATGACGCGTTGAACACAATGGGAGCAAATTACTCTGAATGCTGCGACGCAGCACCTGAGATTACTTCCAAGAAGTTGTTCACGTTCTCAATTTTTTTACGTTTAACGTTATATTCGTTCGGTACACTTCGGTACACACGTGTACCGAACCGAAGGGCCCGTACCGAATAATTTCGGTACGGGTACGTGTACCGTTACACCCCTAGTATCTGTACATAGTTCACCGATTCTGAAGTGCATTAAAACTGGAAAATAATGTGAAGAAGAGTCCATAAAATGCCAGCATGCATAACTTTACTAACTTTTCATGTGGTTTTGATGGTCAGTATTATAAATAATTCAGCTTCACACAGAAGTTAAAGTTATATCTCTCACAGGCTCCGCCCTCTACTGGACTTTATGGGTACTATCTTATCATGCAAGCATTCACCTACTGAGATTTCTATAGACGTAGCCGGCCTACCTGAATGCGTGCGCATCTCACTTCCGTATAAAAGGAGGCCTCGCCTCCTGACCAAGCCCCCAGGAAGTACGCCGGAGTCTGATGAGAATATTCGTGCTGGTCAAACGGCGGTACTACACTTCCTTTAGGTTGCTGGGCCCGGAAACACTTTCCCCCATTGACTTACATGGGGAAAGAGTGGTCTGTAACTCGTTGGATATTTTTTTTTAAACTAAATAAACTACCCAGTATGAACGTTTGTATAGCCCTTATTAAAAACATTCATTCCTCAAGTTGTAAAAATGTGCTAATAACGTTATTCTGAGAGTTATTTCCCTCTGCATTATGAACGCACATCTAACCCACGGGACCGCGCTGCCCGGCACGTTCAAGTTACGTGTTTAGTACTAGATGAGTTTCTCTTTACCCATGGATGCACAATAACAACGGACCATATCGCCTTACTGCCAGCCCACGGAGCTGTAATAATGGATATATTGCACATGTTTGCTGTAATTCATCATTTGTAAAATATTATACTACATGGGCTGTATGATTAAATCTTGTACCATAAATGTTGTATTAAATAAAGTTAATATTACCGACGTAGATTAACGTTCCTGTAGCTTCTTATTGCACTTGCAATTGTTTTAGTTACTTGTGGGCTAATGAATAATCACAGTTACTATCCTTGTACTCCATCACATTTCAAAAAGAAATAGGCTATTGTTATTTTAACTCCACCACAGTAATCCATCATCAGCTTTACTTTTTAGATAAAGTTTTAACTCACAATTGATCATAACAGGCTTCAACATATACATTTTTATATATTACCAAGTGGTTTCATGTACAACCCACACAAGTATCATGCTAAATGAAGCTCTGTTGCTTGGATATCACTAGATCCTGATGTCAGCGTAATATAAAAGTACATAACGATTGATGTGTAACTTAGCATAATTTACTAGCTATAGTCCGTACACACTCGGGGTCAGTGTCTGAGTGTGGGGGCATAGGGGGCACTTGCGCTCTCCCCGTGCTCTTTAGGGACTCAGGAGAGAGGGTGCATAGGACGCAGGGAAGCCCTCAGCACTGTTTTCGAGCACACTTTTTTGCGAGGCAAGCGCGCCAGGGTGTGCTCTATCGGCCGCAGCCTGGACTTCTCCACAGTTACAACCGAGGGAGAGGTGAGTGAGGCGCAGCGGCTGCTAAAGCCGGGACAGTGAGGTAGAACGGTGTGCTGGACGACAGTGCGTGCATACATCGGGGCTCCGCCCACTGTACCCATAGAGTCCAGTAGAGGGCGGAGCCTGTGAGAGATATAATGCCGGGTTACGTATTGTAACCCTTGTCATATTAACACAGGCGGAGCCCTCTACCTTGGGGCACTGTCTGTCCTATACCGCTCGCTGAAGAGTGGTGTAGGATGATGGTCAGGAGGCGAGGCCTCCTTTTATACAGAAGTGAGATACGCACGCATTCAGGTAGGCCCACCCCGGGGCCGGCTACGTCTATAGAAATCTCAGTAGGTGAATGCTGGCATGATAAGGTAGTACACATAGAGTCCAGTAGAGGGCTTCGCCTGTGTTAATATATCAAGGGTTACAATACGTAACCCGGCGTAATGATGGACATTGAATGTCTATCTTTTTTCCAAAGACTGGAAATAATGATGTATACGCAGTGTTTGTTATTTTAAATATCTGAGATGAACACTTTCAATGTATTCTTTGAGTACAAAAATACAAGCATTTGAGCTACCTCCCAGTGTCCCTTTACATTTGGTAGTTGTATCCTGTAGATTGTGATGGCTAACAGGATTATATCAGAGAAATATCCCCGTATTAGAAGAGCTGCCTTACCGTCGTTGAACCGGCTGTGGAGGTGATTCAGGAGCTGACTCCGGTGAAGGGGATTTCTATGGAATTAAATGAAAAATGTTTGTTAATCGACTCACAACGTACCGTTTTAAACATCAGATATATTTCATGATCCATGGTGTTCTTATTTAAATGTTATTATATTGACTCTTACACATTTATTTTGTACATTTCATTGATTGGCAAGTTGTATCCATTGTCGTTTGTTTTTTCTAAATTTGAAGCACTTTATTTTGCATATTTGTGTGAAAGCTGCTGTATAACTAAATAAAGCTTAGCTTACTGTTTTTGAAGCATATAATATATAGCATCAAATGTAGCAGGGTCAGACCTTTGTTTGGCTCAAGATCCTACCCAGTAACTAAATAATAAAGCCCATAAGTTCACCCGTTACAGACTCATGTTAAGATGGTTATGTTACCTCCGGCTGTGGCAGGACGGCCCCCCCCCACTCGGCCTTCCTCAGCAGGAACCTCTGTGCCTGCTTCAGACTCTTCTCATAAACCTCCATCTGAGCCATGATCACCTGCAGGATGGGTGAAAGTGAGAAATCGATATCGAATGCTAATGCTTTTTTATTGTTTCTGTAATTCAGTAAAACATTTTTATTAAAAAGGCCAAATGAGTTTCCATACAACTTTAGAAGATTGTAAATATATTGAAAGAAAAATAAAGCATGAATTGCATGAGCAGTGCCAATTTTAACAACATTTTGAGAAAACCTGCAAATAAAATAAGGATTAGCGCTACTGTTAACTGCATATTAGTTGGTTCTTGTGGCTTAATGGTTGGTGAAGCAAAATAAGTTACAGAACCAGCGATAGAGGTAATATTCCAACCTATAAACGTTTTGTGATGTGGAAAGTGTGTTGCATAAAACTTGGCCACGTCATTAGCAACCTCAGTAGAAGCTTTGAATGAAAACAAATGACACTTGTGGAGCCCAAGTTACGAAATCAGAGAAAAGCAATAATTCCTTACATTTAAGATGCAACCAGTAACTATTACGATGGTTCTGTCCTGAAATAACACTTTGTAACTGTTTATTCTTTTAAACAAATCTTCACCTGTGTGTATTTGTCTGGGTCCAGGCCTCGTGGACAGAAGGGAACCCCCCAGTAGTAGCTCACTGTCGGCCCCTCTGCAGGCTCACTGCTGATTGGCTGTAAACGTCGCTCTGTGGCTACAAGCTGCTGACGGCCGCTTGATGTGGGAGAGGTAGAAGGTCTGAGTGCCAGAACAAACAGAGTTATAATGAGCATAACAGTTATAATATAATGAGGCTTGCAAATAAAAGTGTCTATGACCCCAGCCATGTCCTGAACAGCGAACATGAATTGTTGCCATAAAATTGGAGATTTACGATTGAATGAAGTTAGACTAAAGCACTCCTGTCAATCTTTAAATGAAATATAAAGGGTCTTCAACAGTATTTAGTGATGTTATGTTGGTTGGTTAAATGTCTGTTCCCTTGTTTACTGTTTTAACTAGTTGTCATTGTTTATGTTGCAAATGTAGCTGCTGTGATGGCAGAAAAATGTTAGACTTGATCAGACAATAAAGCATTATGGTACTGTAAAGAGACCTCCCTCAACTCTTTAAATGCTTTTACTCACTGAATGTGTCTGACTGCTTAAGTTACATTAAAAGCTAAGAGTGTGTTCTCATGAGGTTGTTTGTTCCTCTACCTGCTGTTCGTCCCTGGAGAAGCTGCGGTCACATGGTTCGGGGGGGCGGTCTCACTTTCTGCCTGATGAAGAGGTCTCTCCTCTGGGAAGACCGGGCTGTGAGACCCCGTCGGCTGGAGGGGAGGGATGGATGTGAGAAATGGTGACTTTTCATTCACGTTTGAATACATATCTGTTGCTCTAGTACAGGGGTCAGCGACCTTTACTATTAAAAGAGAGCTTTTGCCACCAAATAAAGTTTAATCGTACGTATTTGATAACACAGCTTTTAGTTTTATATACAGTCTATATATTTTGGACAACATTTGAATTCTGGTTTGCAACAGGGAGGAAGGCTCTGTACCGTGACGTCGTCGTCCTCTCCAGACCAGAGTAACACCATATCGCTGGTCAGCGCCGACTCTGCCGAGTTTCCCTCTTTACATATTTCATGCTCTGCGTTATCTGAAACCACAAAACAGAGAGCCACTGAAGAAAAGGCTCTGACTTTTCCTGACCGGACATTAAAAAGCATTTAGGAAAATAAACCTCCAAATGATGTTTCACTGTACCTGACTGAAATGCCATATTCAACCTGAGATTTGGATTTTGGTCTGGATTGCTGTCCTATATTCAAAAGCAAGAAAAAAAAAAAGTTTTCAGAACAGATGTTTAAATATTACAACTTTAAAACAACAAGAGCAAATTACACTTTCATCTAAACCCGAGGATACCCATACAATTGAATTCAGTATTTAAATATAAACCAAACAAAAATAGGCTCTACAGCAGGACCACTTGCTGCTGACATGAAGCTGATAGTGAGTAATCCTTTTATTAGTTATTTATCACTGTATAATAAAAGTATTTTTTAGAGCTTCACCAATAAAGGCTAAACATCAACCAACCAATGAAAGAAGTCGATTTTGTTAGATAAAAAGAATGCTGTGATAACATCTATCTAAATACATTTTGTACGCTCCGGAGTTATTGGAAATATTCAGAAACAATCAACCACTGAAATCTAATCCTATAAATAATATGAATCTAATGATAATAGTGTATCTGTATATTTATCTGCAACTGTGCAGTAACACAGCTTTGAAACACGATGAAAATAAATAAATGTGGGACAAAATAAATGTCCCAGTGTGGTATTAGATTTGTTTTTAGAATTAAAATGTAGGAGTAGCCGTTGTTGATTGTTTCAATTATTATCATCATTTGTTTACACCACAAATAGTTACTTCCAGCAATTGTCACCAGGGGCCTCATTTATAAAGTCTTGCGTAGGATTCACGTGGGAAGGTTGCTTATGTAGGACAAAGCAAATAAATACGCACAGACATTTTCCGATTCAAAAAACACTACGCCGGTTTCCCTTTATAAATCACAATCAACTCGAAATGCGGTGCAGCTTTTGCGGGCTTCACTTAACGGCCATATTTGCCTATAAATAGTCAAAGAAACGCCCATTCATTCACTCATTCTGACTGACTTTATGAAGAAGATAGCAGGAAATGACGACAGAACAGCTAAAAGAACACCGTCAGATTTTGGTTATTTTGGGGAGCTGGAGATAAATCATATTGTTTGGTGGATGCAGTTTGAACCAGAGTAGCAGCATGGAGGTCGGATCGTCGCCAAAATAAATAGTGGTCCGAAAAAGGTTCATGACAAAAATAAATACACATTAGCCTAACATTCCTCAGGCAGTGTGTTTGTACCGGGGACAGGAGACCCCCCCTTGATGAGAAACTGTAAGAAATGATCGGGGAATCCCTCCGGAGTGGAGTCATGACGACTGGATCTGAATTTTTTTTTTTGTATTTGGTGGTTTGTGTTCCAGCTGTCGATCAGCAACTATATTTCCATAATCCACCAGTAAAAGGAAATACAACTAATGTGTTGTGTTATATTAGCTGTACAATCTACCACATATGGTGTTCTTAGTTTCCATACCTCCTGTGTTTTACGAGCGACTTATCAAGTCTTAGCAAACGGCATAAAACATGATTAAACATGGTAGTATATAAAACCATGCTCGTATCTACAACCTATAGAAATGCAAAACGGCGTCAGTTTAAAGTAATTCTGTCCTTCTTCTTACCGCATCATTTATGAGAATACATTTCTTAACAAGAGAACATAATTGAGGGGTGATGATCAATAACATTTCCGTATTTATTTATTTCTCCAAGTTATGTTTTTGTGTGCACTGAGGAGTCTCAAACAGGCGTTTGTTAAATCATTTTAAGATTGGCTTTAGTCAATTTGTGAAAATGAATTCTTCATATATGATGAATGAGAGGTAACATTTTATTTATGGTATTATTTCCACATATTTCTCTCCATTCTGCCAACGGTGTCGCAGTTTCTCGTCTCTCCCGTTTTTGTGCTACGCATGGGTCAGAGTTTGCGTGGAGGACCGCACATTTTCCCGTCAAGTTTTTTTTCTTCATAAATAGCAAACATTGCGTAGAAACTGGCGTACGCCATCTTTTGAGCGTACGCACCGTTTATAAATGAGGCCCCTGGGTATGGTTTAAGGTATTTACTCCACCTGTTGTGTGATTGTAAAAAGAAGGTGATTTGGTTCGGATCATTTTGTTGACCGTATGTTTCTACTTTGGTTATTGTTTGTATAATTTTCTGTATCAAACATTGTGAAACTTAACCTCAGTACCGACTGCTTATTGGGTAAGAGTCACAATGACGAGCCAAGTTTAGCTTCCTAAGCGACATCATTCATTGGAAGTATTGTCGGTAAATTGAATATTATGTTTTTCTTTTCTTTTCTTTTTTTAAATGAAGCTACGAGGATTCACATTATTCCGTCCTACTTGTCTTGCGCCTGAACTCACCAGACTCTCAGACGAATCCCTGGTAGGGGTTGAATTCCCTTCACTTCCTGAACCCGAGGAGTGTGTCTGCACATCAACATTCATATGTTCTCGTTGTCCAGTCCTGCCGAACACTGGGCTTTTACAAAATCCCTGACTCTGCTCTGCCTGTCCTCCGTCGGACTCTGAGGACACAGGACTCCTGCAGGTTGCTGATCTTTCCGAGGAATGGGGGTTATTGGGAAGGCCGGGACATCTTGGGAATACTGGGCTCTTGGGCGGACAGGAAGTGGACCTCACAGAGGGGGTTAAACTATCCTGGGAGGAAAACGTGAACCCCGATTTACAGTCTTGGGGTTTGCAGGCACTTGCAGACGTCTTGTTTTGAGTATTCCAGCCAAACACTGGACTTTTAAAATACTCTCCATCGTCTCCCTCATCGAGGTCGGAGAAGAGAGGACTCCTGCACAGTGGGAGCTTAATGGAGAGTTTACTGGAGAGTTTGGGGCTCTTTGGGAACGTCGGGCTCTTGTGTGGAGAGGTCAAAGTGTCCTGAGAGCACAACACAAACCCTGAGCTCCTGCAGGTCTGCAGCAGGTCCTGGCTCAGCCGCGGGACGAGGACCTTGGCTCTGCAGCCCGGCGAGGGGAAGACGGGGGATTTAGGGGGCTGGCAGTCCTCGATCTGGGTCGAGTCGGAGCTCTGATTCAGAATCAGAAACAGGTTTATTGCCAAGTAGGTTAAAACATACGAGGAATTCTAACATAATAATTTCTAGGTGCAAAACATACATTTTAAAGCATCTCAAACCTTAATATGTACACTTACTTGTTTAAATGATGCTACTAATTGTTTAGCCATGGATGAGTACTTATTTGTCTTCATTTTATTATTGCTTGCCTTTTGCTATAACGTTGTACATTTCCATGATGCGGGACTTCTAAAGAAATGCTGATTTAGATTCTGATACATAAAAACAGTCAAAGAAGATAAACTGTCATGGCAATAATAATAAAAAAACTAAGGCTAAAAAAGAGAATTTCGTCCCATCAAAAGAAAACCAATAGTGAAATATTTTGATAATGTATTTCAGATTTGTGTCTATATCTTCTCTAATGTGAGTTGTCTCATTGTCAGTAACAGAACATCTTTGGGTTGTGGACGGTGGGGAAACTGGGCAAAAAATATCATTGTGTTCTGGGATATTTGTGATGAGAAATGTTAAATTATAAGAATTATAATTGCTTAATTGTATATTTTTGAGTTTGGCATTTAAAGACATGAGCTAAGGACGTTAGAAACTGACCAGCAAAGTTTTCTGACATGGAATAGATTACTAATTGAATTAACAACCAAAAGATAACCAAATAAACGGATCTAAGGATAAATAGGGTAGAAATGAGTTTATCCGACCTGTGGGGAGCCCAAAGGCGCTGACAGGCAGTCTGAGCTGCCGTGGGAATCCTGAGCGGAGATTTTCTGAGACTGTGACAAATCTGGCATCTCCAGCAGAGGGCTTCCTTCTTTCCTTTTCAACTTTTTTCTTAAGGTATTACATTCACCTCCAGTTCCTTTGGCTCCTGAAATACAATACAGCATGTTTGAAGATAAGATAAACTTTATTGATTTCAATTTGGGAAATATTTTCGTTACAGTAGCATGTAAACAAGGCATTGCAGACAATGTGAAAATGAAGAGGAGTACAAAATAAACAGACACAAACATCAAATATAAACATCTCAAAATAAAAAATAAAAACACAACTTTATCGCAATGGTAAGTCTTATTACACTCACTGTAAGAGCCATTTAGACGTATAAATATGTATAGTAAATGTTTGTGTTGTCAAGACGGTTGTATATACTAGCAAGCGTTCAACCCTGTGATTGTGTGATAATGTGTTATTCTACTAAATCCAATTTAAAGTGTCGATAAGTGTTAAGTTGGTAGTGGACCGCCACGTGACGTGTGGATTTGGAAGCTGTGATTTCTTTAAATAAACCCTAAAGACTTTCCTTCTGTGACTACATTGATTCAAGATTCAAAGGCTTTTTTGTCATATGCACAATAGAGTGTAGTTCTGTAGTAATGTGACAGACTAGGGTTGCCAGAAACTGACCATGAGCAAAATCGATTATTCGGCAGCCCTGGCGAATAATAATCGATTATTTTTCGCAGAGCTTGCATTTAACTTCCTTTGGACTTGTAAGTTCGAAGTAGTTCCACGAGGAACTCTTTTTACCTGCCGCTTTGTTCATCTTTAGTCGCACGTGTGAGGGAGAGGGGGGTGGGGTCGGTGTGTAGCGTGCTGCAGCAGCAGTCTGCTCTGCACACAGTCTTCCTCCAAGTTTACAGTAAAACAAACTGGTGGTGTGACCAATGGCCATTTACAATTATTAATACTATTACTATTATTAGCATATATATATTTATATATATTTTGGTTGAAACTAAGCCAAAAAAAAAAAAAAAACACATAAATAATAATAAAATATATATATAAATAAAATCGATTTTTAAAAATAATATTCGATTATGGAGACTGTAGCGAATAATCGAATAATCGCTGGCATCCCTATGACAGACTCACCTTGGTTCAGCTCGGTCTCTGCTGTGCGGATGTCCGCTGACGCTCCCTGGTCGATGGCAGACGCCGTCTTCCCGCCTGAGTACAGGAGTTTCCGTCGGGAGCAGACGCCGGGTGAAGCCTCTGCATTGTCCAGCAGGCTCTGACTCTGGGACACCGGGCTGGGTTGTGTCTGACTGACAATCTGTGAGAAACAAACAAGACAAATAGGTATTAAATAATTATCTAGAATCCTAGATTAGCTATTTCAACTAGATTGACATAATTAGTGTCAAAGATTGATTCCTCTTCCCAGTCATTTATTATTATCCAACTAAAATAATACAATGATAGTTTTCTGTTCATCCTCAGATACAAACAGGAACAGCTTCTAGTAAATTCTGCATGTCTTTCCCTGTTAGATGAAGTGAGTGAACATAAATATTAAGATAATAATATGTGTTCCGTTTCAACTTTTATTTATTCATTTATTTATTTCCAAATGTATTTATTCTTTTAGTTATTTATTCCAGTATTTATTTATTTCCACATTTATTCACTTATGCTGTATTTATTTATTTTATTTATGAATGTATTTATTCAAACTTATGTAAGGTTCCCTCCTCTGTATAAAACCTTTATAAAAGGGAGGATTAAAAAAACTCCTCTTTACTCACGCTCTCTTGGATAGCTTTCATCATGGCCTCCTCCTCTTGCTGCTGTCTGAGCGCCGTGACGCTGGCTTCCTGTTCGCTCAGACGCAGAGCCAAGTCCATCATCTCCTCCTCTGTCATCTCTGAGGACAACAGAGACACGAGTCAGAAGTCAGGGTTGTTTTTAATCACATATTGATAAAGAAAATGGTTTTAGATTCTTAATTTTGTCGATATACATGACCATTTGGAGAATGACATAGCAATCTCAAAGAGATTCAGGAGCTTCAATAATGAATGTTATTACAAGATAATGTGAAAAATCCATAATTTTAAGAAAAATAAAAGTAGCAGTAGTATTTTGTTTTGTTTGTCACAGTAATAACATGTGTGTGTTTCAATTCTTTGATAATTTCTAGCTCAATTCACTTTATATCTGCCATTCTTCAATTGTTCAATCTTACTCAGTGTTTACGCCGCACATACACTCAATGTTTTTGAAATGACGTTGGTACCCTAACTGTGATGTACCTTGTTTGGATTTGTTTTCCCTCTCTATCTTGTGTTTTTTTCTTGTTGATGACGACAGAAGTGATGATGAGAGCTCCTCCTGGAAGAACAAACAAACAGAATTAGTGCTGTTCATTTCGTGGAAGTCTTAGGTTTTGTGGATCTGTGTCTTCCGAGGTGTAACTCATTGTCTTTTTTTAGCATGCAAATTATCATAAAAACCACCACTGACAATTGACTATCTAGCCACAACTGAATCATCACATCTGCTTGTTTTTTTAAAAGAGTGTTTAAGATAAGATAAAATAGAAACTACAGGAAACCTGCAGAGAAAAATGTCAAGCTTTAATCCAACTATTAATTTAAATTCAGGAAAATATGGGTAGAAAACAGTTGCTTGCAACGTAAATGAACAATAAAAACATTGTCTAATCCCCGACCTCCACCTGCTAATGTACTATTAAAAACTGCTTCAGTGACGCTGGATTTAGACATATGAACCTGTATTTATCTCAGCTAATTCTAACTAATGTTCACATTTTCTTACATTGTTGTCTTCTTCGTCGTCGTCGTCCTCCTCCTGTGAGTTGTTGTCTACCTGTTGGCTTCCACAGGGAATGTCGCTGGTATCCTTGAGTATTTGCTTTCTTAGAGCCATCTTGGTCTGCTCCTAAGAAACTTTGATACAAAAAAAGACACAGAAGAGACTTCAAGAGTTACATTTTCCTCATAATCCAGTAGTTTCCAATACAGTTTCTCAACACCAAGCGTTTGCGCTGGTGTTCAATCGGGCCAGAGCTAAGGTGACACAAAAAAAACCATTTGTATTACTATTTTTATATAAAAACATACAATCTGTAATAAAATCTAATATAAATAGTTGTACAGTGTAATTATACAAGGCTTAATTGATTTGATTGATCTGTAGTTGGAGTTAAACTATGGAATTATTTACCAAATGATTTAAATGGGGGGTCAAATACATAATAATTAGACAGTGTGAATATGTCAGGTAACCTTTTTTGCTGATGGTAGAGTATAAGTAAGTAAAAACATAAATACAATTTGGAGTAACTGTGTCGCATGAAATGTGAAATCGATTGCAGATTTGTCCTGAAGATATTCATATAAAATGGAAAAGAAACACTAAAATACAGGACGTTGAAGATGTGGAAACAACTAATATACTCTTTGTAATGTTCTTATTTGTTTTAAATAAGACACCGTGTTGATTCTTAAACAAATAAGAACATTACACTCTTCTAGTAAAATATTTTGTAAAAGTAATTTACGATATATCGGTAATCAAGTGGTGTGCCTCATAAGACACAATTATTATTTTTTTAAGATTTGTATTTATTAATATGGGCATGAACTAAGGATTCTGATTAAAAAACGTGCTTTTGTCGGAGCAGTTACCTGATGATGATGATGATGATGATGATGATGATGATGATGATGATGATGATGATGATGAACAAGAACAAGATAAAGATTACTTGTCTTTTTTTCCCCCTCTCATCTGTCTGGGACATACGAACTTGGACCTTCAACAATAACTTAAGTGTAAATAAAAAGACTAAATGAGAAGCACAAAACGACTGAAATAAGCTAAATGCACACAATTATCGGTAAAGCTTCCTTTAAACGTCTTCCGTATGAGTGTTTATTTGTTAAACTGCTACGTGAAACAACAACAAACCGCATAATAATCGGAGTAGAAACATCACACTCACATCAGAGTTTTCCTCACTTTCGCGGCGCCATGTTTGTTTCTGTTGACGCAAACACGTGACTGCTACGTAAGGCGCGTCTTCCACGGTGCCTTCGGGGACAGTCGGTCAAATGTGCATCTGTCTGATGCATTCAGGGACTCTATACATTGCATATCTTAACGTATGCTTTTACTCTAGGGCTGCAGTCGAATAGTCCATTTAGCTTAGGAACCTTCCTAACGGAGTGAAATGACCCGGAAGTCCCTCAGTGGCAGCCATGATAAGTGCCGTTCGAATTCTCTAGAATGATAGGAAAGGAGGTTTCAAACTTCCTTTATAACCTCCTTTAGCTTAGGAACCACTGGACCTCCCTAACCGAAAGGAGATGAGAAAATGCTGCCCCACAATGCCTTGCAGCCGCAGCATTTGACGTCACACAACAGTCTGAAATGATCAACTAAAGTCAACATTTCACTGAGCTGTGTGGGGTTTGTTCAATTTTTAAAAGATGTTTGAATGGTGATGTCAGTGATAGGTGTTAAAGACTAACGTTTATAATAAATACATTTGTATTGATTTTAAGATATTTTCATAGTTCATACAATCATACTGGGATCATTTGTTGTATTAATGTGACCGGAGGGAGAGGGTGACGAGCATAAGTTTCACTTTCTTTTTTTATTTCAATTCCAACTTTGGTCATGAAGAATATGTTTCTCTGTTGTCCACGTTCATAAAGCATAACACAACAGCATCAGAGCACTGTGCAGTCTCTAGATGAGTTTACAGTAGTCCCTCGTTCTTATTAAACATGCATGTTGTAGTCCGCTGTATAGAAAACTGTAGTTTCCATAGCTTCCCCACAGCAGCAGACGCACATTCATGACGTTCGCTGGCGCATCATAAACACGTCGGATAGCGAAAGTGCAGTCGGATTCTCTAAAGCACCGCAGTCTCTTCTCCTAAATCCTTTTGAATTCTCCTATCCACTATCCCTTACCCCCGTGCCGTTTCACTCAGAGGTCAAGGAATAGGAGCTAGGGTTAGAATTTAGGAGCTGATTTTGAAACTATCCGAACGCAACCTAGGACCATAGGAAGACAAAAAACTACACATAGGCCTACTACCATTGTGGAATCAGAGCCGTTACGACAACGGAAGTCCAAAAACGGTTATCGTCACGTGGTTCATGTAGACGAGGATCGTTCCCCGGAAGTTCATGGCGGGCAATGTGAATGCATTGACAGGAGATAGAACTACGATTTTTGGTAATTATTAGTGAATAAAGGTTTGATTTGTAATATGTATACAACAAATCGATATGTGTATGTATTTACATCAATACGTTTTAGAAAATAAAATCGAATTTGCTAATATTAAGTGATAATATTAGGATTAGTGTGAACAACTAGTTTACATGTTACTAACAGTGCCTTGGTTAAAGAGCCTGTTGCTGTTTATTTATAGCTTTGAATTCTTTCAAACCAATATTATCTTCTTAAACTTGTATGGTAGTCAGGAGGATCACTTTCTAATGTTTATTGATATATTTAGAGGGAGGGGATCTAAAGTAATGCTTTAAAATTCAGATTAGATTAATTTCTACCATTTTCTTAAATTCATGGTAGTTTCAGTAATCCCATGGTAATTGAGGACACAAGTTATCTAAATGACTAATGTCATCTTTATGGCTTTCAGAAAGGACAGGAGACCGACAGGTGACTATCAAAGGACTAGCAGCAGCAGCAGCAGCAGCATGATGATGATGATGATGTTAAATGTGTTGTTTTAGGAACATCCATTGCAAATACATGGAATTCAATAAACATTGAATAGCATATCATGCAGTTTGTCGGTGCCCTTTCCTCCGTGTTGTCCTGGTTTGATGTGCTGCCTCCTAGTCGCCACCATGGTTTGCTGTGCTGCCTGGGGATGCTCCAATCGCTCCGAGAAAGGAGTACGAATATACGGCTTCCCCACTGACACAGAGCGGAGGAAAAAATTGCTGGCTCAAGTCAGTAGGAGCAATTTCACGACCAACAGCTAAAAATATCTGAGGTAATTATATACAAATACTGCATTTGCACTTTTTCACAAAACGAAAACCACACCATTGGGAAAGCTTAATGTTTTGTTTAATACAAAAAAACAGGGAAAGGCTTGAAAAACACTGAGAGTTGAGACTCAGGGTGCAGGGTGAGGGTCTCAGGGTGCGGGGTGAGGGTCTCAGTGCAGGTATTCAGGCTCCACTGAATCCCCCTCTGGTTCTTGTGCTGAAAGAGGGAGTAACAGACGGGAGAAAGGGTTATACACACACAGCACACCTATTGGATGGGAAATTGCCTTGGGGAGATAAGGTATGGTCTTTGTTCCCAACTGAAGTTATGGAACTTTATTATTTGTGAGTTTAACAAAGTATGACAAATGGCATCAGTAACAGATGTGATATGAATTTCTATAAAGTTGTCTCACATTCTTGGTCATATTTTATACACAGTATGTAATGAGTATAACATGTCCACTAAGTATAAAGTGTTTCCTAATACTGTGTATTCAACCACTATGGAATATGTATGTGGGCAGACAAAACTGAGTTGTTCTGTGTGTGAAGTAACCTCAAGTCACTCGTTTGTCAAGATAAAAAAGGGCAAGACTAGGCTGAGAGCAGAGGCTATACCCACCATCTCCGTGCATCGCCCTGTGGTCAAAAAGAGAAGGGCCCCTGCACCACGATTCACCCCGGGACCTGTATCTACAAAGCCCATAGCTCATGATCACAGCGATAGTGTGAAAGGTGACACAGGTATAATAAGTATGAACTCTTAGTAACAAAAGTAATATTTCTTATTTTTAAGTGGTATAATATTTTAAATGTTCGAACATTTACAGTGCCATGTCTTCTACTTACATTAGTCTCAAAGATTGAAGGAAGAAGGGAAGGGATCACTGCCCTCCACCTGCCAGCACCCAGCCAGAGGAGCGCAAACAACAAAAACAAGCAAGGTGTCCCGTCATGTACCTGGAAGTTTGGGTTGGCAAAATGGAGTAAGAGAGGGACTTGAAAAACCTTGGTGGCTCTCTACTCATGTTGTTACAGTTGTCTTGGTTACAGCTCTCAAGTTTTTTTTGGTGCCATTTCCACATCTTTAGAAAATATGAAAAAATTGAAGTGAAATCAACCTCTTCTCTGGAGAACACACTTTGATTTCTCTGTCTTGTGAGTTTGCAGTCTTGCAGTTTTGCTCCTCCACCTGTAACATCACTGCCCCTCCACCTGCCATACAGTAGGTTACTAACAAGATTACTTACATAATACAGTGATAGAATACATGTTTAGTATGCTTACTTATATAAAACAGTAGTATTAAACTTACCTTGTGTTTTCACTCTCACTTAAGTCCCTCTCCCTTTGCCATCAATCCAGAATCAGCTGAGCTGCAACATTATACAGACGGGTAATAATCAACAGAATCACAAGGACACAATATGGCTCTGCTAAAAACACTCACTCTTACACGCACCAAAGTTATATTTATCTAATATTTAACTCCCTCCACCCCCGCATACAATCCCGTTTAGAAGCCCCTCTTCTCTAATTCAACATGTTGGACGAAATAACATTAAGAGAACGGAATTTACAATTAAAAGGCTGTTCAACGTGTGTTGCTAACTTGATCGGTATACTAGCTTAATCTGTTATCTGTAAACGTTCCCTAAATCTACTAATTTAGGGATAATCCACTGACATCCTTTAATACACATGATAATTTGAATCAGATGTACTGATAATACCCACAATATAAATCTTTAAACTTCTTCTTACCTTTAAAAGTCCGTCACGAACGGTCTATTATGCTGCAACTCCACAGCTCTGCCAGCCTTGGCGCTAACTTCCGGGGAACGATTGAGAGGCTCCACGATCCGCCATTGCTGTAAAAAAGTGGTCCATTGGAGTGAACGGAGATGTCGTAACTCTTCTATTATACGGCTCTGGTCAGGATGTTGCCCACTGGAACTGCTCCCACCAGCAGAAAATATGGATGAAGACTGAGTTTGAGTCATAGGGTCTGTGGCCAAGTTCACGTCCAGTGAGACATCTAATAAACATGCTGTCCCTGTTGCGTTATCCACCTCAGCCTGAGCTCATAGACTCAATCTCTGACCTGCCTTCACCAAAGTATTATCAGCTTCATCCATATTTCGTTTTGGAAGCCAGAGCATGCGATCATGGAGAGAATGAGAAACAACTTTGTCTTGCCCTGCCTTTATGGTTGTCCCAACCCTCAGATAGCTTTTTCTGGCGCTGGAAGGCCAAGAGTCATCCTTCGGACAAGCGGCCAGTGCTATATTTTAGCTTCACGACTCACCTGCAAGGTCTGTAAAAAGTACTGGCATGCTGACAAGCCCCAATGACTGGGGAAGCTACCTCAGCGCTTCAGCAACATCGTGCCGGCCTTCCTGACGCACAAAAAGGCGGTCTGCAAATCTGTCCTGGATGAGATGAGGCGCAGCAGCAGATCACCAGAGGACATGTCCAAGCAGCTGACGGAGGGCGGAGTGTCTCATTCTTCACACTACACGGTCCAGTGCCTGATCTGTAAGCATTAGCAGCAGGAGGAGCTCATTACGCTGCTGCTATAGGGGCACTGAGGTCTGATCACACTCGCAAGGTGGCTAGGAAGGTTGTGCTGTCATCTGGCGGCATGTCTTCCCATGTTATAATGAATGAGAACTGGATGATCCTGAGCAGGGTGACCAGAGTCGGATGTGACTCCCAGCCTTTGTAAGTTAAAATCCAGGTACTTCTTTCATCCTTCAGAGAATCTGTGGCCATTGTCTGCTGTACTGCATCATTATGACCTTTTCTCAGCCTGTGGGCAAACACAGAACATGTTTGAATTAGTAAAGTTTAACATCCTTAAAACCTTTCAATACTGGAGATGTGGGATCCACCAGCTAATTCAGTGGTTCTCAAACTTTTTCTGTCAGGCCCCCCTTTTGGAGAAAAAAAAGTAGTCGGGGCCCCCCCAACACAAATAGTCACGTAATGGGCCAAGTTAACATTTATTAAAATACATCAATATGAATGTGAGCATTCCTGTGTAGTTAAACAAATACAATTGTGCAATCCCTTTGCTAGAACAATAAGTTATAATACTTTGCAAAAAAAATTAAAAGAAAGAAAATGCTGATATTTGGCCAAAAAGTGTGTCTTATCACAGCATTAGTGGCTGCAATGAGCCTGTTTTGCACAGCACATTTCTTCAAAACAGGGTTGCAGGCTCAGTGGCGGCGCCAGAGATTTATTTTGGGGCTGCTGTGGGGCAGCTTGACGTTTCATAGAGGGTGCTCAAACATGTAGGGTTTCCCATTAAGGTACCGGGCGCTACAGTGGAACTTTCTACTGCAACATTCCCCACGCAAATACACAATGCACCCGCGACTGTTACAATGAAGGCTCGATAATCAGCTCACGGCATATAGGTTTAAGCAGGGGTAAAGTGCTATTTTTTATAAGTGGATGGTGGACCGAACATCCTCAGGGTATATGCAGGAATCCTGAAGTCAAATTGAATACCTTTTAAGACCTTTTAAGACCTTATCGCAACTTCGAGTTCTAACCGGTTACATTGGCGACACACTTTACCTCACATTGACTATTGATTGTCAGATAGCACAACTAAACAGAGTGCAGACAGACTACTGAAGCCTCCTCTCCACATGCACTTCAACCTCTCTGTGAAGGTCAGGTTTAATGCAGCATGCTGCTTTGCTGCTTCTGTGCTCTTTCATTCCAGTACAACTCCTCAGAAACCAGTAGAAACCAGTATTTGACCAATAAACAAAACAATTGACAAAACTTTGAACTATGAAATATATTAAACTTCGGTGAGCTTCAGCGGGGTAATGCCATATAGGAGCTCCCTCACAAAGACCCAGGGGTTACATTGGGCTGGGGCTGTCCGGGGCTAAGCCCGGCACAGAGGACGATGCTCTGACGTCATCACCCTCACACATTTGTCATGTTTACAAAAAACAATATATATGTTAAGACTTTTCTTGTTCTTAATATAGACTATATTTAGGGTCGATATGTGTTGACCTTACTTTAAAATAGCAGATCTCTGTGACCGGATATAGTTTGGCTTAGACCCCGGCCCCACGAGGGGCCTCATACAGTAAAACGCAAACGCAAAAAAGTCTTCTGTTCACACGCATTCGATTCATTAACGTGTCCGTTCACACTAGACCGCTGGAAATGCTGGAAACGCTGTAGTACATATGCCAGGCCTGTAAGTGGCGCTGCTGCCGCCACAAAATACACCAAAAGCAGCGAAGAAGACCCCGGAGCATGGTTGTCATGGTCGCCCTTCTGTTTATTCTCCGCGGTGGACGGCGTGTTCTCCTGCTGTAAATCTCTCAGGTAGTCCACCAGCAGATAACCCCCCCCCCTCCCCCCCAGAGCGGAGCAAGGCAACGAAACTTAAAATAAGAAGCAGCATTGTATGACACGCTATGCATGGAGCCGCCTTGAGGGGGTTTCCCGACATGTTGTTTCAGTAAATTAAAGGGTGTTTCATGTTGTCGTTGCTGTGGACCTTCTTAATACCTTGGAAAATGCCGTTTAATACTTTTTAATAGCCTTAATTTTCGCTAAATTGATTTATAAACTTTTAATACTTTTTAAGACCCCGCGGACACCCTGATCCTCTAGTGCCCCTTTCACACCAACGCGTTTTCAGCTCCGGCTCAGAACTGGAGCCTGAAAAGTGCCGGTTTTTCCTGTTCACACCGCAGCGGTGCCGCCTCTTAGCTCCGGAATCCGGTTCACTTCCAGCTCCAAAAAATTGTCGGTCTAGAGGCAAGAGCTTCGGAGCTAAGAGGTCGCGTCGCTTACGTCTCTCTTACGTCGAGGCGTGCAGGAAACTAAACCCACCTCCCCTGAACATGGGTCGACTGTTATGCCTGCCTACAAGCAGTAGTGCTTATAAACACACTTTATAAAGTCAGGCAACACTAACCAGGCTTCGTGTGATGCTGTTTATTTGTACCTTACTTTGACCATCCGTTCACTGTTATCGATCATTGTGGAGAGAGGCAGTCGTGTTGTTTTGTATTATTGCAGCTATCGGATGGAATCAATTCATGGGCTGCACAGGTTGTCGTGTCCGACTATCACAAGTAGAATCATAATAAAAATACGCCGGTAAAATGTGCCTGTAGAAAACGGTTTATGCCACAATAGGATAGCGATAGCATAGTTTAGCTTCGGTTGCTATGCTAACATCACCCATTTTATACCAGAGAAACTTTCATAACAGCATTGTGATGCCAAACAGCGTCAATTCAGACTGACACACATTCACTTAAGGGGAACTGGGGATATGTATCAGCTGCTTGTGTGAGTCGGACAGTGATACTTTAGAGCGGCCGCTACAGTGTGAGCTAACCGGGAGCTAACGGGAGAATAAACTCCCGTGGAAGAGCAGCCAGCACTGCAGCGGTCGGTAAATGCCGCAGAAACACATTAATAAACAATGAACCACGGCACTCTGGAGAAAAGTATAAGGTTGGAGAAGTCGTTATTTAATTTATTCTGGCTTCGTGTGATTAAAAGCAACACGATCATCGACCCGACGCAGTTCCCCGTTGTTGTGAGCGCCGTAACGCTGTTGGGGAGCAAATCAGCGATGTAAACGGTGACGTCATGACGCAGCAGCGGCAGCACCAGTCGGGCTCTGGGCGTTGTGAACAGAGCGGGAGCAGAAAAGGGAAACCGGAGCTGAACCAGAAAAGCTCTAGCTCGGAGCTAGAAAGGGAAAAGCGCTGGTGTGAAAGCCGCATAGGGTGGTCCGGGGGAAGATTTATTTTTAAATATTGAAGTTAAAAGCATCAATCTGGTGCATTTTTAGAGCAAAATGAAGAGATCTATGGATACATCTCTCAACAACACCCATATGAAACAGAACTGTAAACAGATTTACTTTTTCTTTATGGATATTTTACAAATCACTCCCCTTTTAAACTTTATTCTTGTTTGACTGTCATATAGTATTTCATACCTGTTTTTCATTTATTCTCTTATTTTTTTTATACCTATAATGATCATATGACGGTGTGCCTCGGAAATAATTGTTTACATTAATCGTGACCAAACCGTTTGAGACCCACTGAGATAACTTAGACTAAAGTTAGGGCTCTCCTCCACCTAGTCTCTACCTCCACCAAAAAAATGAATGAGCGCAAACGAAAGAGCTGGTCTGATCATTGAGAAAGAAGCAACAAGAACTGCAAACAAAAAGATATGTTAAAACAAAGAAAAAATACTCAGGGCTCGACATTATAAATGGCCCGCTGGTCCCGGAAGCACTATTTAGACACCCCGGGCCAGCATAACGTACTGGCCCGCTCGGGCCACCAAAAATATTGCTTTAAAAAAATGTGTCCTGTGGTATTGGTATTTTGACTAGCAATTTAGTTAAATTGTTTCATTTATCAACGCTACAACATAGCGTTCCGTGAGTCGGTTGTCGTTGGGGAAAGCAAACAGCTGTTTGCTGCGGAGCACAGCGCGAGCAGGCTCCCGTGAGCGGGAGCGCGCTCCTTCACTACAGACTATCGCGCCACCTAACCATTCGCCAAAATGTTTTTAATACCAGCGGTAGCCGGGAAAAAAACAATCTTCAAATAAAAGAAAGTCACCGGAGGAGTTAAAGGAGAGTGACAGGGAGCATGAGAAGAAGAGGGAGAGAACATTTCAGCCAGCTTGATCGATGGAGTTGGCTTCTATAGAGTGGTGCAGTGACGCGTCCTAAAACTCTTTTATAATCTATCGATTAGATTAAGATTCGAAAATTATAAAAGTAGGGTAGACATGTGGAGATTATCCGGCTGAACAAAACGTGCATTTATCAAACCGGTTTGTTTTCCACAGACCTTATTTCCAGCTATTTTCCAAAACCCTGTGGAGAAATCCCATTGCTTTTTGTCGAGGGAACCAGCAGCTTACTTCCTGGTTTTAGGACGCGTCAGTGGATGCACCTCTCAATATGATGCCAATATAAACAAGGTCTTCTGTCGGCTCTGTACATCAATGCCGACCTATGCTGACAGTAAGTGAAGAGTAGACAATATAAAAAGGTATTGGCGAAATGTCCCAGCAGTTTAGGATAATGAAGGTTCTAATCAAATCTATTACATAGCCATTACATTTCTAACTCCTAATGACAGGAAGGCAGAAAGTGCATTATACAAATAATAATACTCATAATAGCAGACATTTTTTAACAATGACCACAATATCATTATTTTAATAAACCAAATATGAACAATTGAAGAAAATGAGGAAGAACTGATGATTCAAATGTTGTTGTAATGTAGTTAGTGCATAAATTAGGCTACTATTGCAACAAATGTGTTAATTTTCTTCATTATTAGTCGATTTTTTTTTTGGTGGACGAATGCTCCGGGCCAGTGGTTACAATGGTGGGGCCAGTGATAATACAATTCCACCGGCCCGGAGGGTACGTACCCGTACCGAAATTATTCGGTGTTAGGGTGTGTACCGAACGAATATAACGTTAAACGTAAACATTTGAGAACGTGAACAACTTTTTGGAAGTAATCTCAGTTGCTGCGTCGCAGCATTCAGAGAGCGTCATAGAGCGAGCAAGTCATTTAATTGGACGAGAGGCATACTATGAGAGCTGGTGACAGGGATGCGTTGAAATTTAGTCAGTAATTTGAGGAACTGTCGAAATGGCGAACGCAGATAAAGTTGAGCTCGAAAATCCTCCAGCATAATTGAAGTCTCCGGTTTGGGAACATTTTGGTTTTGCAGTTACGTACAAGGATGACGGACAAAGACAGGTGGACCGAACCAAAGTTGTTCGTCAGCATTGTTCAACTAAAATTGGTTACGCGGCTGGCAATACATCAAACTTGCACACTCATTTGAAAAGGCATCACCCGAGCGTGAATATTACCAGTACCAAAAGAAAAAAGACTGAAATGCAAACCCAACTCCCGCTAGCATTTAAGCCTCCACCACTCGCAAAAAGTTCAGACCGAGCCAAAGCTATTACAAACGCCAAATATCGTTATGTTGCCATGTTAGCAAAGCGCTACCTGGCTGTATCTGCTACCTCTGTCCCTAGCGAGAGGATTTTCTCAATAACAGGAGACATTGTTAGTGCCAGCAGATCTGCCCTTTCGGCAAGCAATGTGGACAAGTACATTTTTCTTTAAAAAAACATGCAAATACAATGACAAGCAAGTCATAATGTCAAACTGGAGGTACTAGTACAGTACAGTTATAATACAGATTATTTCAGTTCATTGAAATGCTGCACCTTAATGTTTATTTTATTATATTTTGTATTTATTTGAGTGAATATTCACAGTTTAATAATAATTAAAAACCCAAAACTAATAGTTTATGTTTTGTGAGTACTAGTACAGTAAAGTTCAAATACAGATTATTTCAGTTCATCGAAATGCTGCACCTTAATGTTTATTTTATTATATTTTGTATTTATTTGAGTGAATACATTATTCACAGTTTAATAATAATTAAAAAAAACCCAAAACATATTTTATGTTTTGTGATTATTTTTTCTGCTGTACCGAACCGAACCGTGACCTAAAAACCGAGGTAGGTACCGAACCGAAATGTTTGTGAACTGTTACACCCCTAATGATTACACAAATGATTTGTTTGCAACTTATAGTTTTATTTTTTAAATAAAATGTATTTCGCTGGACTCAGTTTTTTTCTTCTCTTAAACACTTCTGACTATCTTTATGACACAAAACTAATCCCATATATTCCAATCCACCAAACAAAAGTCAACAGCAAACAATTGGTTTTAGTACAACAGGCGGACAGCAGCACACTCACCGATGAACGGAGCACAAACCGGTCAACCCGGTGTTTGGAAAGATTGATTATGTTTTTCGGACCAAAACTCCTCATGAGGTGCTTCATCTCTGCGCCGCAAAAAAGCAGCAGCAGCAGCAGCAGCAACTCACGTGTATGTAAACGCCCCCTTAATGCTGTGTTCACGGACGCATCAGTAAGGAAAATGGCCAGGCACAAGTCTCAGGGAAGGTAAGCTAAACTGTTGCGTTCAGGGACGGACCAGAAAACCTAAATTCACGGGTTACTTTTCTTCTTACATCCGGTAACATTTACAGATCAGGTGAACGTGAGGTGATTTAAGGGGTAGATATATCATCGTAGTGAAAAGTAAACAATGTTTCCGCCCGGTCTCGAACCGGGGACCTTTCGCGTGTTAGGCGAACGTGATAACCACTACACTACGGAAACGCTGTAGGAATGGTGCGTTCACGGACATCTAGTAACTTGTCCACAATAACCACCATCACTGAGCTTGATGCTATCATATATAATAAGAGCGGATGCTATGAGTTTTTTGTGGAGGATTTGTCTTGTCATTAAGAGATGAACATCACAACATAATAAGAACGGATATCAAACTACTTTTATCTCTTCAAAAATGTAACTAGGAAAATCATCAGTCAACAGTCTCCGGAAAGGTAACCATGGTGCGTACATGGAAGAATCAGAACACTTTTCTTCCGAAATACCACAAATGTACAGTTAATATGTATCAACAAGATAGTGGAGGTGAAGAAAGGTTACACTTAGTGATACGAAAATAATGTTTCCGCCGGTCTCGAACCGGTTATAGTAAGGCTTAACTCCCTTAACTTTTACCATTCATTGTCTATGGTAGTTCTTACACTGTGACTGCAATATATTTCTGGCCACAAGCGAGACATTGGGGGCGCTGTTGCACCCTTTTGGTAGAAGTAAGGAGACCCGTTTCCAGTGACAGAGTGAGAGAGACGGAGCAACAGCAGCAGCATCTTACAGATAGAGAGACGACATTAGCGACACAATTCCACTTCTAGTTCTAACATCACGTTAAACTTATCAAACGTAAGTGGGGCTTATTTTTTTCTACGACTGAATTAACACTTATGATATTGTTACACTGTTTTTGCAATAGTTGTTAGTTGTTAGTTTGTCTTTAACTGTGTGTTGTTAGCGCTGAGGTACTGTAACTTTTGTTAGCTAACGCTATCGTCATGTATTTACAGTAAATGTCAGCTTTAACAGCAGCTGATTTATTACTCATTACACATGGCAACATAGCTGTCAAATGTGTTTTACAGGTGTATCTTGTTAACACTGATCCAACATACTGCATCATTTCACTCTTTTCATTGCTGCAGCTCTACTTACTACAGTACATTTTAATCGGGTAAATACTACAGTATTCAGTCTTAAAACTTTTGTTTTGCTATCTTCTATTATACTTTTGTTATTATTTTATGGCTAAAGATGTTACCCATCTGCTTTTCAGTCTGTCTGTTCATGTCATAGAGAAGTTGTTACCTAGTCATTACAAATCCCAATTAATGTAAACATGAAATAAAGTGAGTTCACTCACATTGACTACATTTGGACTACCTATGTTGTAAACTGGGTTTTCTTTGGAAGTTTTTCCTTGTACGATGTGAGGGTCTAAGGACAGAGGGTCTAAGGACAGAGGGTGTCGTATTGTCATACTGATATTCTGTACACACTGTGAAGACCACTGAGACAAATGTAACATTTGTGATATTGGGCTATATAAATAAACATTGATTGATTGATTGATTGATTGATTGATTGATTGATGATTTGTGCACTTCTTAATATATATTTTGCATTGTGTTTTGCTGTGTGCAGGAGATAATGAAGAAAACCATATTCTTCCCAGGAAAGAGGAGAGTGTCTTTCAGGAAGGGTCCATCTGGCCACCTGAGACAGGACCCTTCAGAGGAGGGTATGATAATTAAAAAAAATCCTTCCCTTCAGTACAAGTCTGCCGCTCAGAAGCATGAGCATGTGAGGACAAATGCTCTCACTGAGGTCCTTCAGAGGGGAGGGGATGTATCCGACCGACTCGAGGTGATGGGGGAGTACGTGCTACAGTTCGGAAAATATAAGGGGAAACTGTACAGGTGGCTCCTAGAGAATGACGTCGGCTACACCCTCTACCTGATGGACAAGGTGGACGAGGAGCAGAGAGGTGGGACCTTCAACCCCCAAGGGCCTAGCAAGGACAGCCTGCTGTCGTTTCTGGACTACGCCAGGAGCTTCCAGAAAATTAAGGATCTGAGGAAGTACTTGTGCTCCAGGAAGCCTGCCCCACCAGTGGCGTCAGAGGGGGAACATACTGTCGGCCTGTGCAGCTGCCAACAGGCCGTCTCTGCAGGTTTTGTCACCAACCCCTGAAGCAGGGTCCCAACAGCCCTCATACCCATGCATACTTCCCAGGGGTTCCAGGGAAGTACATCTACTGCCCCTCCAGAGTCTTCTCCTTATATAATGCACAGGGCATGGAGAAGGAGATGACGTGGCCGGACTTCCAGCAGTCGGACTTCTATGATGCTGAAAGGGACCGATGGATTGCAGACAAAAGGAAGCCCTAACCTACCCTCACATGCACACATGCACACGCCACTTCCTGGGTCTACTAAGTTGCATACTAACATATGACATATATGAATTTAGATTAGTTTTTTTTATGTTTCCGCTTTCTCCAAAGTCCATAGCGTTCGGCCAGCACCTTCGTAGTCTGAAAGGAGCAGACAAGTAGGAATCATTTCATTTTTCTCGGTATATTGGCATTGTTCAAACAGTCCTCCCTCGCTCATCTATTTAGCTGATAGCTATCTTTTGTATGTGGAGTCAATCAAGACATAAAGTGTTTCCGCCCGGTCTCGAACCGGGGACCTTTCGCGTGTGAGGCGAACGTGATAACCACTACACTACGGAAACTGATGAAAGGGCTTTTGCCGCCTGTCAAACCGGAGGGCCAGGTTCGATTCCCCGTCGGAGCGAGTTTTTCACCAGTTCTTCGAAAGATACTATAGCCGCTTTCACACCATGTACTTAGCCGGTCCCCGGTACTTGTTCCCCCCGAACTCTTTAGTCCCTCTAACTGTCCAAGTAGATTGCGTTCTCACCGGAATATGTCCCTGAGGGAGGATTAGGAAAACGAAGCCGCTGACGTCACTTCTTCTTCTTCTACTTTGGGTTCACAAAACTTTTCAGAGTTTTACGGGGCGTGGTTTGCAATTCGCCCAGCCGATCAGAAATTGTTAGTGAGGACGACAAACCCACGAACCATTTCCTCCTCAGGAAAGTACTACCTCGCTAGCAGGGACTATCTGGAGGTGAAAAGGTTCACGCGAACTAGGGACAAGTTCCAGATCCTTTTTGGTGTGAAACCAAATCTCCCCACCCTATCGGCCTAGTTCGGGGGGAAAAGTACTCCGATGTGAAAGCGCCTAATGACACTCAAAAGGCCCACCTTTGAAAAAAGGCACACCCTTTGAGCCATAAAACTGACTGTTAAAGACACTTCCAACGTTTCAGGCCCTGCATTGAGGATGAAACTGATGCTTAAATAAAGTGTATTTAGCAAAAATCAATGTGTCTATACGTTTCTTCGCGCTTTCCAAAGTCCATAGCGTTCGGCCAGCACCTTCGTAGTCTGAAAGGAGCAGACAAATAGGAATCATTTTATTTTTCTCAGTATATTGGCATTGTTCAAACAGTCCTCCCTCGCTCATCTATTTAGCTGATAGCTATCTTTTGTATATGTGGAGTCAATCAAGACATAATGTGTTTCCGCCCGGTCTCGAACCGGGGACCTCTCGCGCGGGGACCGGGTATAGTAAGGACTAACTCTCTTAACTTTTACCATTCATTCTCTATGGTAGTTCTTACACTGTGACTGCAATATATTTCTGGCCACAAGCGAGAAATTGGGGGCGCTGTTGCACCCTTTCGGTAGAAGTAAGGAGACCCGTTTCCAGTGACAGAGTGAGAGAGACGGAGCAGCAGCAGCATCTTACAGATAGAGAGACGACATTAGCGACACAATTCGACTTCTAACATCACGTTAAACTTATCAAACGTAAGTGGGGCTTATTTTTCTACGACTGAATTAACACTTATGATATTGTTACACTGTTTTTTCAATAGTTGTTAGTTTGTCTTTAACTGTGTGTTGTTAGCGCTGAGGTACTGTAACTTTTGTTAGCTAACGCTATCGTCATGTATTTACAGTAAATGTCAGCTTTAACAGCAGCTGATTTATTACTCATTACACATGGCAACATAGCTGTCAAATGTGTTTTACAGGTGTATCTTGTTAACACTGATCCAAAATACTGCATCATTTGACTCTTTTCATTGCTGCAGCTCTACTTACTACAGTACATTTTAATCGGGTAAATACTACAGTATTCAGTCTTAAAACTTTTGTTTTGCTATCTTCTATTATACTTTTGTTATTATTTTATTGCTAAAGATGTTACCCATCTGCTTTTCAGTCTGTCTGTTCATGTAATAGAGAAGTTGTTACCTAGTCATTACAAATCCCAATTAATGTAAACATGAAATAAAGTGAGTTCACTCACATTGACTACATTTGGACTACCTATGTTGTAAATGTATTATCTTTTCAATTTACACACGGCATCTATTGCACGTCTGTCCGTCCTGGGAGAGGGATCCCTCCTCTGTTGCTCTCCCTGAGGTTTCTCCCATTTTTCCCTTTAAACTGGGTTTTCTTTGGAAGTTTTTCCTTGTACGATGTGAGGGTCTAAGGACAGAGGGTGTCGTATTGTCATACTGATATTCTGTACACACTGTGAAGACCACTGAGACAAATGTAACATTTGTGATATTGGGCTATATAAATAAACATTGATTGATTGATTGATTGACAGGGCAATACATAATAAATCTTCCTGCCCACCTGCCCCTCTGTTTGTTTGTTTGTTTGTTTGTCTGCCTGTCTGATCATGTAATATAAATGTGTTACCTATACATATCCTGGTTAGTGTGAATGAATGAAATGAATAACTGCTAATATAACAATATGATGATTTGTGCACTTCTTAATATATATTTTGCATTGTGTTTTTCTGTGTGCAGGAGATAATGAAGAAAACCATATTCTTCCCAGGAAAGATGAGAGTATCTTTCAGGAAGGGTCCATCTGGCCACCTGAGACAGGACCCTTCAGAGGAGGGTATGATAATTAAAAAAAATCCTTCCCTTCAGTACAAGTCTGCCGCTCAGAAGCATGAGCATGTGAGGACAAATGCTCTCACTGAGGTCCTTCAGAGGGGAGGGGATGTATCCGACCGACTCGAGGTGATGGGGGAGTACGTGCTACAGTTCGGAAAATATAAGGGGAAACTACAGGTGGCTCCTAGAGAATGACGTCGGCTACACCCTCTACCTGATGGACAAGGTGGACGAGGAGGAGAGAGGTGGGACCTTCAACCCCCAAGGGCCTAGCAAGGACAGCCTGCTGTCGTTTCTGGACTAAGCCAGGAGCTTCCAGGAAATTAAGGATCTGAGGAAGTACCTGTGCTCCAGGAAGCCTGCCCCACCAGTGGCGTCAGAGGGGGAACATACTGTCGGCCTGTGCAGCTGCCAACAGGCCGTCTCTGCAGGTTTTGCCACCAACCCCTGAAGCAGGGTCCCAACAGCCCTCATACCCATGCATACTTCCCAGGGGTTCCAGGGAAGTACATCTACTGCCCCTCCAGAGTCTTCTCCTTATATAATGCACAGGGCATGGAGAAGGAGATGACGTGGCCGGACTTCCAGCAGTCGGACTTCTATGATGCTGAAAGGGACCGATGGATTGCAGACAAAAGGAAGCCCTAACCTACCCTCACATGCACACATGCACACGCCACTTCCTGGGTCTACTAAGTTGCATACTAACATACAAACTAAGACGTTCTGCCTGCAACACAAACGAGACCCCTAAACTATCAGCCTTTTCACCAGTCCTGACAATCCTGCCTATAACAAAACAGTTTTGGTTAATGCCCTCAAAAAACTCAATTCATGATAAAGAATAATAATCATTTCAAGGATTTCTATGGGTCCTCCACTCCAACCTTGTCAGTGCTGGGGCCTTAAACATGTAATGTATTTAAATGTTGCACTAGAATGTTATATACTATACTAGAATAAATAAATGAACAATAATTGCACTAGAATAAATATAATAATTGCACTAGAATAAATATAATTATTGCACTAGAATACATTTAAACAAATACCAAGTAAGAGGGTATAAATCACTAAAATGAGAATAGAATGCAGAATAGTAACCATACAAGAGCATGAGGTGAAAAACATTTCAGATAATGGATGGTGGTGAGATCAAATAAATCTATATCAAAACAATACACTATCTTCTGCTAAATTATAATATTATATTAAGGTGCAAAACAACATATCATATAGTCCAAAAATACAAAGAATATAATATGGTTCAATCCTTTTTTCAGGATCTGATTGTTCTCTCTGTATTGTGGTTTCAGTGTTTTTTATATATTTGTTGTTCTATTTTTAATATTTCTGTTTTTGAATAAATGATCTTGAATGCATCACTGTGGCTGTCTTTACTTGATAGAGGAAGTAATAGTGATAGAAAATGAAACAATGAAACACACTCATATGCTCAATGTAAACATCTGTCCAATCAACATTTTAAAAATATTAATTATAAGTAAAAATACAAAGATATTATATAAAATCTGTTTCAACTTTAACTTTAAACGTTTGAAAAGGTAAATGTAGTGTTTGTGTAAAATGAGCAACATTTTGAAACTGAATGTGGGAAATTTTGTTTGGGACAGGTGGGATTCGAACCGTCGTTCTTTTGAAGAGGCTTCTGGCCATAGAAAGTCTTCTATGGCCGAAAAGAATCCGCTTCCAACGCTTCTGCCCATTCACTTTGAATGGGGTGACGTCACTTTTAGCCGAACTGCATCGTGGGAAGCGACGCGGAGCGTTGCTGGCGTGGCTCGCTGCAAAAGTTGAGCAATGTTAAACTTTTGACGCCTCGGCAGAAGCGTCAGCCAATCAAATCATATGCCAGTACAAGCTCTGCTTGTGTGTCAGGGGCGGGAGATTCATGTGATTGGTTGTTGGTCGTGTGTCAGACACGCCCGCCGGCAAGCGTCAACGCATGCCGCTATGTGGACGAGCCGGAACGTTTAGCCGGCCCGGCTAAACGGATTGGATTGGTCGTACTTTTTACAGTATTACGGCTTCCACAAATGAACATTTTTTATGGATTTTTTGTCAAAGTACTTCAGATATTTATTGCTATCGGGATGTAAAGAGCATTCCATGGAATATATCAAAAAGTGTATCTCGAGCCGGTTTCTCAAACTTACCTACCCCACCTTTAAATAATTACACCAAAAGTAATTACAATAAAACAATTATTAATTTCACATTAGCACAAACAGCTAGAAAATAAATGTTGAATTACTAAATTGCATAAGGCAAGGCAAGTTTCTATATATAGCACCTTTCAACACAAGGCAATTCAAAGTGCTTTACAAAAATGAAAGATCTATCTGATATGAAAGATGCCATTTAGATCTATAAAGGCCTTGCACTCCACTTGCTGTTGTAGTATTTACTGTATCCAAAGCTCTTAATACACACTTAATACACACCCTTTGAGCCATAAAACTGACTTTTAAAGACACTTCCAACGTTTCAGGCCCTGCATTGAGGATGAAACTGATGCTTAAATAAAGTGTATTTAGCAAAAATCAATGTGTCTATACGTTTCTTTGCGCTTTCCAAAGTCCATAGCGTTCGGCCAGCACCTTCGTAGTCTGAAAGGAGCAGACAAATAGGAATCATTTCATTTTTCTCGGTATATTGGCATTGTTCAAACAGTTCTCCCTCGCTAATCTATTTAGCTGATAGCTATCTTTTGTATAAGTGGAGACAATCAAGACATAATGTGTTTCCGCCCGGTCTCGAACCGGGGACCTTTCGCGTGTGAGGCGAACGTGATAACCACTACACTACGGAAACAGATGAGAGGGATTTTGCCGCCGGTCAAACGGGAGAGCAGGGTTCGATTCCCGGTCGCGACGAGAGTTTTCCTCCACTTCAGAAAATGAAACTCACAAGGCCCAACTTAGAAAAACACATTTCAGCGATAAAAAAAATGACATTTAAATGGTTTAAGAGGCATGCAATGCTTCAGGACCTGCAATGGGGATGACACTGATTGATAACAAAACAACCAATAGTTATTTTAGCACAATTCTAACATTCACATGTTCAATTTACATGCTGTGTAAATACAAGCCATTATAACTTGGGCTCTAAAATCGAGTCTCATGATCGAAATCTTTCAATTCAAACGAAAGCAGATTGTCAAAGCCCTGAGCCGGAGTCAAACTGAAACCTACGGATCTTGCACGGCAATAGTAAGGCTTAACTCCCTTAACTTTTACCATTCATTCTCTATGGTAGTTCTTATCACTACGGATGTAATATATTTCTGGCCACAAGCTGTATTTCGGGGGCGCTCTTTCCTAAATTATGTGACCCAAAGTGATTGGTGAGCATTTGTGGGAAAAGGGATACACAAAAAGTCATTAATAACATAACTTTTCTGTGTTTTATTTTTTAGACAGGGGATAATAATCATAGAAATAGAATGCATACGTGATTGCTATTTTTTTGTTGTGTCCAATACAAAACTCAAAAATCATACAATTTTTACTCAACATGTTTTTAATGTGATAATGAACTCACACACTAATTAGACGAGTTAGGGAATGCAGTTGGTCAATGAATGTCCCTTTGTCTGCTGCCTTCATGGACTGTATACAAATCCTGACAGTTGGTTACACATGTTCAGAGGGAGGCAACTATGTTCTATTTCTTACTTTTAATCTAGGACCATATAATACAAAAAAACCCTCAAATAATCCCCATTGTGGAATCAATATCATTTGAATTACAAGGTACATTTCTCCGCTCTTTCCAAAGTCCACAATGTATAGTTTCCAGGGTGCGCTACCCCGCAGAAGTGAATGAATAATATCTCTTTTCTCTATACTGCTATTTTTCAATCTATGCTGCCTTTTTTATCTACTTTATGTTGTGTATTTGGAGACAAGCAAGACAAAGATGTGTTTCCGCCCGGTCTCGAACCGGGGACCTTTCGCGTGTTAGGCGAACGTGATAACCACACTACGGAAACTGATGAAAGGGTTTTTGCCGCCTGTCAATCACAATAGCCGGGTTCGATTCCCCGTCGGGACGAGTTTATCACCACTTCTTTGAAAGATACAATGGCACTCAAAACAAGCAGTGCTTTTGAGCTACTCGCCTTATTTTCAAGTTCTTAACAGCATCCCGTGACCTATACACAGCTTCTCCTGTATCTGTGTTCCAACCATCTGCCATCAAGATAGTATTCAATATCGCTAGTAGTAAACATTCGGAAAACGCTTTTGGTTTAGTGTTAGCTAAACTAGCACTTGGCGTTAGCTACAGTTAGCCAACAGGTAGGCTACACATACAGTAGCCTAACTGTGTACAGCGTTTGAAACTAAAAGCGACAGAAATGACAGATCCATTAGGGTTGATTTGTAAGTAACAGACACTACGAAGAAGCTAACAAGCTAAAAGGCAACCACACACTACTGCTCATAGATTGTAATCGTTGCCATAGATACAGGTAGTTCTTCTTGTTTAGAGATATCACTCGAGTAAAAGCAACACAATAACCTAGAAAATGAATGCTACAAGTTTAACTGTTGGGCTGACATATAAACATAAATAAAATGCTAAATTAACTACGAATGTAATATATTTTTTGCCAAAAGCAGGCGCTGTGTCGACCCCGTTTCCAGGGACAACAGCGACGGAGGAGCAGCACCAACAGCAAAAAGATAAGAGATTACATTGCCGACACAATTCGAGTAATATCACGCAACCTACATCCCGTAAAATGTATCAAACGTAAGTGGGGCTTATTTTTTCTGTGACTAAACAAATCTCATATTAGTACACTTCTTTTGTTAGTTTTGACGTCTTACACTAGTCTGTGTATTGTTAGCTAAGGTAATGTAACTTACTGTTAGCTAACGTCTTTACAATATCAATGTCAGCTTAAACAGCAGCTAATGTATTACTTTTTACTTACGTCAAATAGTTTTCAATTGTGTTTTAAAGTGTATCTTGTCAATACTGATCCAAAATCCAAAAATCTGTGCGTTTAAAAATCATATTTTAACTACTGTTTAGTCCATACATTTTCATCGTGATTTTTTTGCAACAGAAGAATTTACTACTGTGTATTTTAAATAGTAAATACTACAGTATTCAGTCTCTTTTTAAATAAACTCCAGGTACAAAACTAATAAAGAATTATTATTGGTATATCTGTCCATCCATTTCAGCTATTTTCTTTTATGCATTTGTGATTATAAGATGGGTAAATATGTTACCCATCTGCTATATAGTGCTTAAAAACAGCTGCAAGGCCCCAGTGAGCACATGTTACGCTGGAAAACAGTCAATGTCAAGGCAAGACGTGGTTTTTTCCATTTATTTTGTTGTATTCCAATAATCCAACATATAAAGAACATTGGTTTCACCTGTGGCATTTCATTCTGGTGCAGCAATCACACCACCACCTCCAATAAAAACCTTATCAGCTGGTGCCCAAAACCACCTTTAAAAATTGCTTTGCTTAACTTAAATAATTACAACAAAAGTCATTAAAATAAAACAATTATTAATTTCACATTAACACAAACAGCTAAATTACATAAGTTTATTTATATAGCACCTTTCAAGTGCTTTACAAAAATGAAAGACATTAAGAAAATGGCATTTCAAATCAGTCATTAAAAAGCAAAGATAATAAAATTAACATTAAAAGAAAAAATACCTGAATCAAAGTTACAGTGCAGTTTCAGATGTGAATAGTTCAATTAAAAAGAACGGCAAAAAGAAAAGTCTTCAGCCTGGATTTAAAAGTAGTCAGAGTTGCAGCGGACCGGCAGGTTTCTGGGAGTTTGTTCCAGATGTTTGGAGCATCATAACTGAACGTCTCCGTGTTTAGTTCTGGGGACAGAAAGCTGACCAAATGACATAAACCGATGTAGAGCTCCAACAGTAGTCTATGTGCTTTGTGACTGAAAGGATTCACTATTGTTGTAATCAACCACATGTACAGGGCAATGAAGTAATACATCTGCCTGCCTGTCCACCTTCCACTCCGTCGGGTCATGTAATATAAAAGTTGTGACCAAAACATTACAAATCAGTGTTTTTCTCTGTGCAGGATGAAGGAGACCAACTTTTCCCAGGGAAGATAAGGATGTCTTTCAGGAAGGGTCCATCTGGCCACCTGCGACAGGACCCTTCAGAGGAGGGAATGAGAATCAAAAAAAATCCTTCCCTTCAGGACAAGTCTGCCCCTCAGAAGCATGTGAGGACAAATGCTCTCACTGAGGTCCTTCAGGGGGGAGGGGATGTATCCGCCCGACTCGAGGTGATGGGGGAATATTTATTCCAGTTTCATTCCTTGTGAATGATGTCAGCTACACCAGTAACCTGATGCAAAAGGTGGAAGAGGAGGACAGAGGTGGGACCTTCAACCATCAAAGGCCACGCAAGACGCTGTCCTCGATGAAGGTATTGATGTCTGTGATACGCTTTAAATCATGGCAGTCATATATTTAAGGCTTTATTACATGTTCTCTTGTTGTGTGTGTACTCTGGTGTTTCACAGATCTGCCTTGTCCAGCGCCTCCTGCCCCTCTGGTCGCAGCACACCAGCCTGCAGCCTCTGTCCCGGGCTATAGTCAGGATGTTGCCCACTGGAACTGCTCCCACCAGCAGAACATTTGGATGAAGACTGATTTGGAAACATTGGGTCTGTGGCCAGGTTCAAGTCCCGTGCGACACCTTATGAACATGTTGTCCCTGTGGCGTTATCCGCCTCAGCCTGAGCTCATAGACTCAATCTCTGACCTGCCTTCACCCAAGTACTATCAGCTTCATCCATATTTCATTTGGAAGCCAGAGCATGCGATCACGGACAGGGTGAGAAACAATGGTGTCTTGCCCGTCTCTATGGTTGTCCCAACCCTCAGGTCGTTTCTTCT
This sequence comes from Pseudochaenichthys georgianus, assembly GCF_902827115.2. Taxonomy (NCBI): domain Eukaryota; kingdom Metazoa; phylum Chordata; class Actinopteri; order Perciformes; family Channichthyidae; genus Pseudochaenichthys; species Pseudochaenichthys georgianus. The sequence goes on along the minus strand of NC_047516.1, from coordinate 5,677,847 downwards.
GGCGCTGGAAGGCCAAGAGTCATCCTTGGGACAAGCGGCCAGTACTATATTTTAGCTTCGCGACTCACCTGCAAGGTCTGCAAAAAGTACTGGCATGCTGACAAGCCCCAGTGGCTGGAGAAGCTACCCCAGTGGCTGGAGAAGCTACCCCAGCGCTTCAGCAACATCGTGCCGGCCTTCCTGACGCACAAAAAGGCCGTCTGCAAATGTGTCCTGGATGAGATGAGGCGCAGCGGCAGATCCCCAGAGGACACGTCCAAGCAGCTGACGGAGGCGCTCAATCTGCAATATGAGAGAGCTCACCTGGCCTACCTGCTGTGTGTGCAGAATGTCAGGGATGCTGAGGCAGGAGTCTACGGCCAAAGGACCATCACTGGGTTCCTCAGACAGGAAGATACTCCGGCTCCATGTGGTGGATACTCGGATGGTGATGGCTGGTGTGGAGTTTCTGTCTCTTCCCTCTACCTGGTCCAGGTGGAGGAGCTCCTCACTCTGCTGCTTCAGGGGGCCTTTGGACAGGCCCTGAGGTCAGATCACACTCGCAGAGGGGCTAGGAAGGTTGTGCTGTCGTCCGGCACCATGTCTTCCTATGCCGTCATGAAGGAGAACTGGAGGATCCGGAGCTGGGTGACGTGCTCTTTTGTTACCAAAAACCTAGAGGTGGATTCAACTCCCAGCCTTTGAAGTTACAATCCAGATACTTCTTTTGTTCTTCAGAGATGCTGAGTGTAGACATTGTCTGCTGTACTGCATCACTGTGACCTTTTCTCCGCCTGTGGGCAAACACAGAACATGTTTGAGTTAGTAAAGTTTAACATCCTCAAACCTTTCAATACTGGAGCTGTGCGATCCACGGGCTAATTTCTGAAGATTCATTCTAGGGTTTTACAATCACTAGAAACTCATTGCAATTTGGTTCTAAATAAACCTGATTGTACATTTAGTAATCTATATCAAATGTGAATTGACACTTGCTGAACAACTATGTTATTTATTTATAAATACATCTGTAACTTTAAATTAACTGCCGTCAACAGCCAAAAAAAAAAGATTTGGCCGATCCCACAAATGTATGTTCCTCACAAATGTGGCACCATTTAAAAAGGTAGGCCTATATATACACACAGGCTTTCCTGTATGAGATGTATTGCCAAAAAGTATTGTTTCAACAAAGAAATAATCCAACAAACACACATTTCCTTACTTGTTGTGTTTGGTTATAGAGAGAAACGATGCGGCACAATGCTAATGTTAGCCTGCCCCTCAAAGGAAAGCTAAGGCTAGGTTTTAGCACAACAGGCACACGCCGGTCAACCCGGTGGTTTGAAAGATGGAGAAGTGATGCGGTCATGAAGTGTCTCTGACCAAAACTCCCCACGAGGTGCTTCATAAGCAACACACACAGCCGCCAAAAAGCAACAGCAACTCACGTGCATGTTGACGCCCCCTTAATGCTGAGTTCGAGGACGCATCAGTAATATCCGTTAAATAGATAATCAAGGGACACATAGCGATCTGTCTCATAATTGACATGAACACAAAATAAAAATGTTGTCAATTATTACAAGATAATTTCACTTTTCTCGACATTTTGGCATTTTTCAAATCAAAGACGCCATTTCATTTATTTGATATATATGTGGAAGCAAACAAGACATAATGAGTTTCCGCCCGGTCTCGAACCGGGGACCTTTCGCGTGTTAGGCGAACGTGATAACCACTACACTACGGAAACTTATGATTGTGGTGCGTTCAAGGACCAATATAAAACCTACCTTTAATGAACACATTATAGGCATGTGAAGTACATTTTTGATTTTTGAGTGTTGTATTTGACAAAAAAAAAGAAGCAATTGCGTTTAACTGATATTTAAAGGATTATTATCAACTATCTAATACATCAAATACAGAAACGGAATTTTATCTGATGACATTTCAGGTATCCCCTTACCCGCAAATACTCATCATTCACTTTGGGTCACATAACCCGAAATACAGCTTATTCCGGTGAGAACGCAATCTACTTGGACAGTTCAAGGGATTTAAGAGTTCGGGGGAACAAGTACCGGGGACGGCTAAGTACATGGTGTGAAAGCGGCTAGAGTATCTTTCGAAGAACTGGTGAAAAACTCGCTCCGACGGGAAATCGATGCTGGACCCCGGTTTGACGGGCGGCCGGGTATAGTAAGGACTAACTCTCTTAACTTTTACCATTCATTCTCTATGGTAGTTCTTACACTGTGACTGCAATATAATTCTGGCCACAAGCGAGAAATTGGGGGCGCTGTTGCACCCTTTTGGTAGAAGTAAGGAGACCCGTTTCCAGTGACAGAGTGAGAGAGACGGAGCAACAGCAGCAGCATCTTACAGATAGAGAGACGACATTAGCGACACAATTCTAGTTCTAACATCACGTTAAACTTATCAAACGTAAGTGGGGCTTATTTTTTTTCTACGACTGAATTAACACTTATGATATTGTTACACTGTGTTTGCAATAGTTGTTAGTTGTTAGTTTGTCTTTAACTGTGTGTTGTTAGCGCTGAGGTACTGTAACTTTTGTTAGCTAACGCTATCGTCATGTATTTACAGTAAATGTCAGCTTTAACAGCAGCTGATTTATTACTCATTACACATGGCAACATAGCTGTCAAATGTGTTTTACAGGTGTATCTTGTTAACACTGATCCAAAATACTGCATAATTTCACTCTTTTCATTGCTGCAGCTCTACTTACTACAGTACATTTTAATCGGGTAAATACTACAGTATTCAGTCTTAAAACTGTTGTTTTGCTATCTTCTATTATACTTTTGTTATTATTTTATGGCTAAAGATGTTACCCATCTGCTTTTCAGTCTGTCTGTTCATGTAATAGAAAAGTTGTTACCTAGTCATTACATATCCCAATTAATGTAAACATGAAATAAAGTGAGTTCACTCACATTGACAGGGCAATACATAATAAATCTTCCTGCCCACCTGCCCCTCTGTTTGTTTGTTTGTTTGTTTGTTTGTCTGCCTGTCTGATCATGTAATATAACATGTGTTACCTATACACATCCTGGTTAACGTGAATGAATGAAATGAATAACTCTGCTAATATAACAGTATGATGATTTGTGCACTTCTTAATATATATGTTGCATTGTGTTTTGCTGTGTGCAGGAGATAATGAAGAAAACCATATTCTTCCCAGGAAAGATGAGAGTGTCTTTCAGGAAGGGTCCATCTGGCCACCTGAGACAGGACCCTTCAGAGGAGGGTATGATAATTAAAAAAAATCCTTCCCTTCAGTACAAGTCTGCCGCTCAGAAGCATGAGCATGTGAGGACAAATGCTCTCACTGAGGTCCTTCAGAGGGGAGGGGATGTAAAAAATGAAATGAAATTATTCCTACTTGTCTGCTCCTCTCAGACTACGAAGGTGCTGGCCGAACGCTATGGACTTTGGAGAAAGCGGAAACGTTAAAAAAAAAAATCTAAATTCAACACATCTGGAGAGGCATGGTCCTGTAACTTGTATTTCTGATGACATTAATTCCACAATGGTGAGTATTTGTGGTGTTTTTGTTCTATGATTCTAGAGTAAAAGTAAGAAATAGCCTATCCATGCCTCCCTCTGAACTTCAACTGTAAAGATTTGTATACAGTCCACTGCTACACTTTCTAACTTGTCTAATTAGAGCCTAGGTGTTAATTTTCACATGAAAAGCATGTTGAGTAAAAATGGTTTAGTTGATTTTAGAGCCCTGGTTATCATGGCTTGTGAAATGCAGCGCATGCCAGTTTAATATTGTGAATGTTATTATTGTTGATTTTTGCTAAACAAACTTCTGTTAAGCATCATTTCAGTTTCCCCTTACCCACAAATGCTCATCAATCACTTTGGGTCATATAAATAAAGAAAGAGCGCCCCCGAAATACAGCTTGTGGCCAGAAATATATTACATCCGTAGTGGTAAGAACTACCGTAGAGAATGAATGGTAACATGTAAGGGACTTAAGTCTTACTGTTGCCTTGCAAGATCCTAAGGTCTCAGTTTGACTCCGGCTCAGGACGTTCTTTGCCAATCTGCTTTCGTTGGAATACAAATATTTGGATGGGACTCGACTTTAGAGCCCAAGATATCATGGTTTGTGAAATGCACAGCATGTAAGTTTAATATCCGTCAAACACGAAGGTGCTGGCCGAACGCTATGGACTTTGGAAAGTGCGAAGAAACGTATAGACACATTGATTTTTGCTAAATACACTTTTTTTAAGCATCATTTTCATCCTCAATGCAGGGCCTGAAACGTTGGAAGTGTCTTTAACAGTCAGTTTTATGGCTCAAAGGGTGTGCCTTTTTTCGAAGGTGGGCCTTTTGAGTGTCATTAGCCGCTTTCACACCGCAGGACTTGCGGTACTTTAGTGCCGGCACTAAAGTACCACTGAAGTACCACGGCACTAAATCCGCCAGGGGGCTAGTGCCAATCGCATTCACACCGCAGTACTTTCCCTGAGGCACGATTACGCTGACGTCACTTCGTCTTCTTCTTCTCTGGGTTTACTGGCAGGCCGCAAAACCACTTTACGGCGAGTACAACAAAAAAACGAGAGAAGAAGAACTACACGGGGGGAGGGGGTATAAAGCCCATCCGCTGTATGAGGCGTTTGTTTACTTTCCGACCTCAGACATGATGGAGTTCATAAGGGTAATTTACAAATAAAATACCCCATTATAACAATGGACTTTATCTTTATGTATTTATTATATATTGCCCCCTCAGGCTGATTTTGGAAAAGGACATCAACCCTTGTTTGGTGTTTTTCCCTTATTTATCTAAAACAAATGACATGATACATTACCTGTGTTTATGTGTGTAAGACTTGTGTTTCTGATCAATTCAACCACCGACACCTGTCTGCTATCACATTCTTCTATTCTGCAAATTTGGGGTGGGACACAATAAATAAAGCTTCGCCAGTTTGTTTGTTTTATTGCACAGTCAAGACATAACAATAACGGCATCATGCTGTTCCAGGTGTGTCGTATGCATGTAAATTGAAGTTAAATAACAGTGTGAAATGTAAAATAAAGTGTAAGTAGTTTCAAAACAATGTAACAGTGGCAATATATATAGCAGCAGACACGGCTTAGTGCAAGTTAGGTGTCAGTATTAAAAGACAGTGGCAATATATATATATAATAACAATAGAAAATCGTTACCACTCTTAATATTGTGGTCTTTAATTTTTTTATAGTCCTGCCTGAGTTTCTTTATTTTTACCCGGCATCCGTGTGCACTGTGCACGATTCCCAGCTCAAGTAGCGAACATCGCTCAAAACATTTGGAGTTGGGAACTGCTTTCTGTAGAAGCTGCTGCATCCCGTCCTTGGAGTAAATTGCCAGAAGCGCCGACACTTCCTCATCATTCCACCGCTCCGGTGTTGTAGTACGTGTGGTCATAACTGCTTTAAAGTACAAAAAAACCACTCGCTCAGGTGTGGATGTGGTTTTGTAGCGAGGAAAAAAATGGCTGCCTAACAAAACAAATTCAGAGTCTAACGGGGCGTGGTTTGCAATTCGCCCAGCCAATAGAAATAGAATAGAAATTGGCACTCTTTTGTCACCAGGTTCGTACCACCTCTCTAGCAGGGACTAAAAAGTACCAAAAGAGTTCCAAAAGAGTTCCCGGCACTGAGTAGTCCCGGCGGTGTGAACGCGACATTATTGGTACTAATGGAACTAAAGAACTAAAGTACCAGGGAAAGTCCTGCGGTGTGAACGCGGCTATTAGGCGCTTTCACATCGGAGTACTTTTCCCCCCGAACTAGGCCGATAGGGTGGGGAGATTTGGTTTTACACCAAAAAGGATCTGGAACTTGTCCCTAGTTCGCGTGAACCTTTTCACCTCCAGATAGTCCCTGCTAGCGAGGTAGTACTTTCCTGAGGAGGAAATGGTTCGTGGGTTTGTCGTCCTCACTAACAATTTCTGATCGGCTGGGCGAATTGCAAACCACGCCCTGTAAAACTCTGAAAAGTTTTGTGAACCCAAAGTAGAAGAAGAAGAAGTGACGTCAGCGGCTTCGTTTGCCTAATCCTCCCTCAGCGACATATTCCGGTGAGAACGCAATCTACTTGGACAGTTAGAGGGACTAAAGAGTTCGGGGGGAACAAGTACCGGGGACCGGCTAAGTACATGGTGTGAAAGCGGCTAGAGTATCTTTCGAATAACTGGTGGAAAACTCGCTCCGACGGGGAATCGAACCTGGCCCTCCGGTTTGACGGGCGGCAAAAGCCCTTTCATCAGTTTCCGTAGTGTAGTGGTTATCACGTTCGCCTCACACGCGAAAGGTCCCCGGTTCGAGACCGGGCGGAAACACATTATGTCTTGATTGACTCCACATATACAAAAGATAGCTATCAGCTAAATAGATGAGCGAGGGAGAACTGTTTGAACAATGCCAATATACCGAGAAAAATGAAATGATTCCTATTTGTCTGCTCCTTTCAGACTACGAAGGTGCTGGCCGAACGCTATGGACTTTGGAAAGCGCGAAGAAACGTATAGACACATTGATTTTTGCTAAATACACTTTATTTAAGCATCAGTTTCATCCTCAATGCAGGGCCTGAAACGTTGGAAGTGTCTTTAAAAGTCAGTTTTATGGCTCAAAGGGTGTGCCTTTTTTCAAAGGTGGGCCATTAGGCGCTTTCACATCGGAGTACTTTTCCCCCCGAACTAGGCCGATAGGGTGAGGAGATTTGGTTTCACACCAAAAAGGATCTGGAACTTGTCCCTAGTTCGCGTGAACCTTTTCACCTCCAGATAGTCCCTGCTAGCGAGGTAGTACTTTCCTGAGGAGGAAATGGTTCGTGGGTTTGTCGTCCTCACTAACAATTTCTGATCGGCTGGGCGAATTGCAAACCATGCCCCGTAAAACTCTGAAAAGTTTTGTGAACCCAAAGTAGAAGAAGAAGAAGTGACGTCAGCAGCTTCGTTTGCCTAATCCTCCCTCAGGGACATATTCCGGTGAGAACGCAATCTACTTGGACAGTTAGAGGGACTAAAGAGTTTCGGGGGAACAAGTACCGGGGACCGGCTAAGTACATGGTGTGAAAGCGGCTATCGTATCTTTCGAGGAACTGGTGAAAAACTCGCTCCGACGGGGAATCGAAGCTGGCCCTCCGGTTTGACGGGCGGCAAAAGCCCTTTCATCAGTTTCCGTAGTGTAGTGGTTATCACGTTCGCCTCACACGCGAAAGGTCCCCGGTTCGAGACCGGGCGGAAACACTTTATGTCTTGATTGACTCCACATATACAAAAGATAGCTATCAGCTAAATAGATGAGCGAGGGAGGACTGTTTGAACAATGCCAATATGCGGAGAAAAATGAAATGATTCCTACTTGTCTGCTCCTTTCAGACTACGAAGGTGCTGGCCGAACGCTATGGACTTTGGAGAAAGCGGAAACATAAAAAAAACGAATCTAAATTCATATATGTCATATGTTAGTATGCAACTTAGTAGACCCAGGAAGTGGCGTGTGCATGTGTGCATGTGAGGGTAGGTTAGGGCTTCCTTTTGTCTGCAATCCATCGGTCCCTTTCAGCATCATAGAAGTCCGACTGCTGGAAGTCCGGCCACGTCATCTCCTTCTCCATGCCCTGTGCATTATATAAGGAGAAGACTCTGGAGGGGCAGTAGATGTACTTCCCTGGAACCCCTGGGAAGTATGCATGGGTATGAGGGCTGTTGGGACCCTGCTTCAGGGGTTGGTGACAAATCCTGCAGAGACGGCCTGTTGGCAGCTGCACAGGCCAACAGTATGTTCCCCCTCTGACGCCACTGGTGGGGCAGGCTTCCTGGAGCACAGGTACTTCTTCAGATCCTTAATTTCCTGGAAGCTCCTGGCTTAGTCCAGAAACGACAGCAGGCTGTCCTTGCTAGGCCCTTGGGGGTTGAAGGTCCCACCTCTCTCCTCCTCGTCCACCTTGTCCATCAGGTAGAGGGTGTAGCCGACGTCATTCTCTAGGAGCCACCTGTACAGTTTCCCCTTATATTTTCCGAACTGTAGCACGTACTCCCCCATCACCTCGAGTCGGTCGGATACATCCCCTCCCCTCTGAAGGACCTCAGTGAGAGCATTTGTCCTCACATGCTCATGCTTCTGAGCGGCAGACTTGTACTGAAGGGAAGGATTTTTTTTAATTATCATACCCTCCTCTGAAGGGTCCTGTCTCAGGTGGCCAGATGGACCCTTCCTGAAAGATACTCTCATCTTTCCTGGGAAGAATATGGTTTTCTTCATTATCTCCTGCACACAGAAAAACACAATGCAAAATATATATTAAGAAGTGCACAAATCATCATACTGTTATATTAGCAGAGTTATTCATTTCATTCATTCACGTTAACCAGGATTTGTATAGGTAACACATGTTATATTACATGATCAGACAGGCAGACAAACAAACAAACAAACAAACAAACAGAGGGGCAGGTGGGCAGGAAGATGTATTATGTATTGCCCTGTCAATGTGAGTGAACTCACTTTATTTCATGTTTACATTCATTGGGATTTGTAATGACTAGGTAATAACTTCTCTATTACATGAACAGACAGACTGAAAAGCAGATGCGTAACATCTTTAGCCATAAAATAATAACAAAAGTATAATAGAAGATAGCAAAACAAAAGTTTTAAGACTGAATACTGTAGTATTTACCCGATTAAAATGTACTGTAGTAAGTAGAGCTGCAGCAATGAAAAGAGTCAAATGATGCAGTATTTTGGATCAGTGTTAACAAGATACACCTGTAAAACACATTTGACAGCTATGTTGCCATGTGTAATGAGTAATAAATCAGCTGCTGTTAAAGCTGACATTTACTGTAAATACATGACGATAGCGTTAGCTAACAAAAGTTACAGTACCTCAGCGCTAACAACACACAGTTAAAGACAAACTAACAACTATTGCAAAAACAGTGTAACAATATCATAAGTGTTAATTCAGTCGTATAAAAAAATAAGCCCCACTTACGTTTGATAAGTTTAACGTGATGTTAGAACTAGAAGTCGAATTGTGTCGCTAATGTCGTCTCTCTATCTGTAAGATGCTGCTGCTGTTGCTCCGTCTCTCTTAGTCACTGGAAACGGGTCTTCTACCAAAAGGGAGCAACAGCGCCCCCAATTTCTCGCTTGTGGCCAGAAATATATTGCAGTCACAGTGTAAGAACTACCATAGACAATGAATGGTAAAAGTTAAGAGAGTTAGTCCTTACTATACCCAGTCGAAGCTGGCCCTCCGGTTTGACGGGCGGCAAAAGCCCTTTCATCAGTTTCCGTAGTGTAGTGGTTATCACGTTCGCCTCACACGCGAAAGGTCCCCGGTTCGAGACCGGGCGGAAACACATTATGTCTTGATTGACTCCACATATACAAAAGATAGCTATCTGCAAAATTGATGAACGAGGGAGGACTGTTTGGACAATGCCAATATGCCGAGAAAAATTTAATTATTCCTACTTGTCTGCTCCTTTCAGACTACGGAGGTGCTGGCCGAACGCTATGGACTTTGGAGAAAGCGGAAACGTTAATTTTTTTTATCTAAATTCAACACATCTGGAGACGCATGGTCCTGTAACTTGTATTTCTGATGACATTAATTCCACAATGGTGAGTATTTGTGGTGTTTTTGTTCTATGATTCTAGAGTAAAAGTAAGAAATAGCCTATACATGCCTCCCTCTGAACTTCAACTGTAAAGATCTGTATACAGTCCACTGCTACACTTTCTAACTTGTCTAATTAGAGCCTAGGTGTTAATTTTCACATGAAAAGCATGTTGAGTAAAAATGGTTTAGTTGATTTTAGAGCCCTGCTTATCATGGCTTGTGAAGTGCAGCGCATGCCAGTTTAATATTGTGAATGTTATTATTGTTGATTTTTGCTAAACAAACTTCTGTTAAGCATCATTTCAGTTTCCCCTTACCCACAAATGCTCATCAATCACTTTGGGTCACATAACTAAAGAAAGAGCGCCCCCGAAATACAGCTTGTGGCCAGAAATATATTACATCCGTAGTGGTAAGAACTACCGTAGAGAATGAATGGTAACATGTAAGGGACTTAAGTCTTACTGTTGCCTTGCAAGATCCTAAGGTCTCAGTTTGACTCCGGCTCAGGACGTTCTTTGCCAATCTGCTTTCGTTGGAATACAAATATTTGGATGGGACTCGACTTTAGAGCCCAAGATATCATGGTTTGTTAAATGCACAGCATGTAAGTTTAATATCCGTCAAACACGAAGGAGCTGGCTGAATGCTATAGGACCGAACTGTAGCACGTACTCCCCCATCACCTCGAGTCGGTCGGATACATCCCCTCCCCTCTGAAGGACCTCAGTGAGAGCATTTGTCCTCACATGCTCATGCTTCTGAGCGGCAGACTTGTACTGAAGGGAAGGATTTTTTTTAATTATCATACCCTCCTCTGAAGGGTCCTGTCTCAGGTGGCCAGATGGACCCTTCCTGAAAGACACTCTCATCTTTCCTGGGAAGAATATGGTTTTCTTCATTATCTCCTGCACACAGCAAAACACAATGCAAAATATATATTAAGAAGTGCACAAATCATCATACTGTTATATTAGCAGAGTTATTCATTTCATTCATTCACGTTAACCAGGATTTGTATAGGTAACACATTTATATTACATGATCAGACAGGCAGACAAACAAACAAACAAACAGAGGGGCAGGTGGGCAGGAAGATTTATTATGTATTGCCCTGTCAATGTGAGTGAACTCACTTTATTTCATGTTTACATTAATTGGGATTTGTAATGACTAGGTAACAACTTTTCTATTACATGAACAGACAGACTGAAAAGCAGATGCGTAACATCTTTAGCCATAAAATAATAACAAAAGTATAATAGAAGATAGCAAAACAAAAGTTTTAAGACTGAATACTGTAGTATTTACCCGATTAAAATGTACAGTAGTAAGTAGAGCTGCAGCAATGAAAAGAGTGAAATTATGCAGTATTTTGGATCAGTGTTAACAAGATACACCTGTAAAACACATTTGACAGCTATTTTGCCCTGTGTAATGAGTAATAAATCAGCTGCTGTTAAAGCTGACATTTACTGTAAATACATGACGATAGTGTTAATTCAGTCGTAGAAAAATAAGCCCCACTTACGTTTGATAAGTTTAACGTGATGTTAGAACTAGAAGTCGAGTTGTGTCGCTAATGTCGTCTCTCTATCTGTAAGATGCTGCTGCTGTTTCTCAAGAGGCTTCTCAATACTCAAATTTCCCCTCCTCGACTCCTCGACTCCTCGGTCCTCCGGTAGTGACCCGGAAATGAATTTCAGTGCGCCATTTTGAAGGACGTCTCATTTCTCTAAATGCACACCGAGGACCGAGGATCGAGCGTCGAGGAGGCTCTCTGGAGGAGCTATAACCGAGGATACACTGATGGTTCCTCCACGGCTCCTCCGCGGATGCATTTCCGGGAACGGTGGAGGCGTGACACACGGCCGGACTTATCTCAGCCAATGACAGCTCTGCATGCATCCCCTGGATATTATTTTAGAAACTGCTCTCATCGCAACGCGATGTTTACAGTGAGAACAGCTGTGAGGTCCTGCAGAAAGCAGAGCAGTGTGTAAAATAAATATCACTCAGTATAACAGACCTACTCTCTTTATTTGCTTTAGTTTAGTAGATATATACAAACAAAGAGTCGATATTTTTCTAAGAACATTTAGTGCTTCACATACTAAAATACACAACGGCTGTAGCCTGATTATGCTTTAGGAGCTTAGGTGTGTATGGTACAGTGTGTAGGTGTGTGTGTGTGTGTGTGTGTGTGTGTGTGTGTGTGTGTGTGTGTGTGTGTGTGTGTGTGTGTGTGTGTGTGTGTGTGTGTGTGTGTGTGTGTGTGTGTGTGTGGTACAGTGTGTGGTACAGTGTGTAGGTATGTCCTGTACAGTGTGTAGGTGTGTACAGCCTGCCTGGCACGTAACAGTGTGGTACAGTGTGTGCGCAGATGCGGCGGACAGACAGGTCTCAGTTGGTTTGGTGTCCTCTGCTTACTTTTAATACTTGCAAATACAACTTTTGGCCCGTAATTTCAATTCCCCATTTCAGCGACCAGAGAGAGAGGGGGGGGGGGGGGATATCCAGTCTCTGATTGTGTTACGTTATTATGAGAGTGCTCTCATACTTTAAATTGCATATATTTATATAAATATATTTGTGTGTGTGTGTCCGCATCTGTAGCCTGTTATTGTCTCATTATACCGCACTCTCAATGAATTCAAGGTAAATATGTGGGGGAACAATGTTCAGCTGATCTAACAGAGATTATAAAATATGACAAAACACTCGACAGCTGATGCAGCTGTTGCCACGTAATAATGAACGGACGTCGCTTTAATATGACCGCTCAGAGGAGAGGAGTTCTCATTTCTTTAAACGTCTGCTGCTTCCCCTCCTCTTTCCCCGGTTCCCCTCCTCGGTCCTCCGCTCGCATCTCCTGTGGGCGGGACTAAGTCTCGAGGAGGGGAGTCGAGGAGGGGAGTCGAGGAGGGGAAATTTGAGTATTGAGAAGCCTCTTCAGTCTCTCTCACTCTGTCACTGGAAACGGGTCTCCTTACTTCTACCAAAAGGGTACAACAGCGCCCCCAATTTCTCGCTTGTGGCCAGAAATATATTGCAGTCACAGTGTAAGAACTACCATAGACAATGAATGGTAAAAGTTAAGAGAGTTAGTCCTTACTACTACAGCTCTGGTCCTTACTATACCCGGTCCCCGCAGCTCAAATGACGCCTATGGCTGTAACTAAACTATGTGGGACTAATGAATTAATTCTGATTGATATCAAAATGTGTGCTTTTATTTTGAAGGCCGTCCAGAAACCGGCGTTTTCTCTTCCCGGTTTTGTCTGTTTTGACTTGTATTCGACCTCGCTGTCAGGTTACAGAGTTGTCTGGACAGTCACTTTAAAAAACAGAGACATGCAAGATTTCTCACATTGCTTTTGTTTTTGTTGGCGCTTTACTGTTTTGTTAATAAACTAGCTAAGTAGATAGTTAGCTTGCAGCAATGTCAACGTGGCGAAGGGTGCATGTGAATCTGCGGAAAGCACATGGATTATTTCCAGTTTCCTCCAGACGGGTGACACAACCAAACACATGGAAGTATGGACATTTAACGTTATGCAAAAGCCTGAGTACAAGCAGACCTCTCCGGGATGACTTCTTTAAAGGTAGGGGGACATTATAGGAAGTGTCATCAAATCAAGCCAAATCAGAGCCAAAAATCATCACATTATGTATTCGTTTGTTAATCTACAAATGTAGGAAACTTATATGTCACATCTGAAGCTCTCTGTTAAAAAATTAAAGGTATTTCTACAATTCGGCATGCATGTAATTGTCCAAGAAACAGTTAGTTCTCTCAAAATGTGCAAATCAGAGAACGTTTTCGAGAGGTAATCATCAGAAAAGCTAGCGAAGTCTCAGTCAGAAATCCTCCAATCCTTCATTTATTTTTTAATTCATCAATGTATGAAACTTGTATGTCACATCTGAGATCCTCTGTTGAACAATCAAATGTATTTCTACACATCGGCATGCAGATATATAAGCTTTAAAGCAACAGTTAGTCAAAATAAAATGTACATTTCCCACTGCTTCTCCTTACACCACAGTAGATTTAAAGCTGACCCAGTTAAAAGAGGAAGTCAAAATAAAAAATGTATACAATCCGAATTGTAGAGTGAGAGATACAGTTCTAGAAAAGATCTTAAATTGTGGTCTGGTGCGACTCAAAATCTGCCAAATGATGATGATTCAGCCCCACTGCTTATCCTAACATTACAGTAGATTTAAAGTTGCTCCATTTACCAGGAGAAGTCAACAGTGGTGTAAAGTAACTAAGTAGATTTACTCAATACTCTATTTTTTTTATTGATGCTTCTAAAGCCTTTGATTGTGTTAATCATAGGAAGTGATTTGTTAAACTGAGTCAAAGAGGGGTGCCCGCAGCCCAAATACATTGTGAGAATTCTGGTCTACTGGTATGGCCACCAGACTATGCAAGTCAAATGGGGCAATAGGGTCTCAGCCCCATTTGGGGTTAGCGATGGTGTCAGACAAGGTGGAATTATGTCCCCTGTTCTTTTTAACCTCCATATTGATGATCTGTCCGAGCGACTGAGAGCCTGTAATACTGGATGCATGATAGGTAGTACTCTAGTGAACATATTATGTATGCAGATGATCTTGTTGAGCTGAGTCCATCTCGCGCTGGTCTCCAGCAGCTTCTTGCTGTGTGTTCTATGTATGGTGTGGAGCATGACATCAAATACAACGCCAGTAACAGTGCTGTCAGGATCTTTAGAACCAAAGAAGATAAATGTCTTAAATGTCCTGATTTTAAATTGTCTGATATTAATCTTAGTGTCTGTAATAAGTTAAAATATCTTGGACACTTTATTACAGAACAAAATAGATGATGAAGATATGTATAGGCCGCATGATGTACGCACAAGCAAACATTCTCCTACGTAGGTTTGGTGCGTGTACAGACGGAGTGGAGATGTCTCTGTTCAGAGCATGTTGCACACCGCTCTAAACGGCACGTCTGTGGTCAAACTACAGAAAAGCAAGTCTACGGAAACTTCAAGTAGCTTATAATGATGCTGTGAGAATATTGCTGAAGAGACCTCGATGGTCTAGTGCAAGTGAAATGTGTGTGGCTGCAGGAGTCAATACTCGACAAGCTGTTTTAAGAAATCTCATGTATAAATGTATTTGCCGGCTTAATGACTCTGATAATGAAATCCTCTTGGCCTTATCGAACATAAGGTTTAGTGCTACACGCTACCAATCGCAGCTGTGGAGACATTGGTATAGTTGTCTCTTTGTAGGACACTGATTTAAATTATTCTTAAACTATGAATTATTTTTATGCTGTGTATGTAATTTATTAAATGTAATGCCTTGTCTTTTATCTGGACCCTGAGTCTGTAATAAAGTTTTCATTCATTCATTCATTCACTCAAGTACTTGACATTTACTTGAGTATTTACATTGTCTGCTACCTTGTACTTCTACTCCACTACACTTCAGAGGTACATGGTGTACTTTTACTCCACTACATGTATTTAATACCTTTAGTTACTTCACAGATGTGGATGAATGATGTGAAATCTAATCCAGTGTTGAATCAGACTGTAGTTCCACCTGGAGTAAATCCACCAGCTACCCTGCAGTCTACAAAGTCATTCAGACTAGCTGCACCTTCACCAGCTTTGAGAACACTTTCATGATCAATCATTATAAAACATATCATATATATTATTCTGAAATGGAGCAATCTGAGTACTTCTACCTTTAGTCAAGTACAATATCTGAGTACTTCTACTTTTACTCTAGTACAAGATCTGAGTACTTCTACTTTGACTCAAGTACAAGATCTGAGTACTTCTACTTTGACTCAAGTACAAGATCTGAGTACTTCTACTTTTACTCAAGTACAAGATCTGAGTACTTCTACTTTTACTCAAGTACAAGATCTGAGTACTTCTACTTTTACTCAAGTACAAGATCTGAGTACTTCTACTTTTACTCTAGTACAAGATCTGAGTACTTCTACTTTTACTCAAGTACAAGATCTGAGTACTTCTACTTTTACTCAAGTACTTGATCTGAGTCCTTCTGCTTTTACTCAAGTACTTGATCTGAGTACTTCTACTTTGACTCAAGTACAAGATCTGAGTCCTTCTACTTTTACTCAAGTACTTGATCTGAGTACTTCTACTTTTACTCAAGTACTTGATCTGAGTACTTCTACCACCTCTGGTTTTTGGCTATATTAATAAACGTTGATTTGATTCAGACCTGGAGGTCCAGCTGGCGGCCATGAGGCAGAAGGCTCTGGACGCTCTGCCGGGGAGCGAATGGAGCCCGCTGAAGATGGACCGGACTCTCCCTCCAGAGAGGGCGGATGTTGTGATCGTGGGGGGGGGGCGTGATCGGCTGGTCCATCGCCTACTGGATCAAACAGAAGGAGAGGTTGCGAGGAGGAGTGAGGGTGGTGGTGGTGGAGAAGGACCCAACGGTGAGAGACCAGGAGAGACCCATTACCATGCATTGTTGTTTACATCTTTTAAAAAGCATCCAACAGTATGTCTGGCTTAAAACCACTTGATGTACCTTTTCAAACATGCTGCAACGCATCCTTTAGTATTTCTTTTTTATTTAATGGTTTTTGCACAGTTAAAAAATACACTTATATAAAACAAACAATCGCTTGAATTCAATAACAATGGCAAACTTTAAGAACAACTTATACTTTGTACATTTGTAGTATAGTACATTGCATAATTTAATCAGGCCGTCGCCACTTATTCATTCTTGCCGGTATCGTTTCTGTCGCAATTTTCTTGGCGAATTTATTTTTCTCTCTAATTTCACACAAACTAGTGTTTATTCTTTTTCGTATCTTACTGTCACCTGGTATTTCAAGGCATTAGTTGTTCTCCATCTGGATGTTGAATAGTTTGCAATGAGGAAGGATGACACGATTGGAGGAGAAACAAAAAATGAATCACCTTTTCTATTTAAACTTGCAGCAGCTCCTCGATGAGTGAAATTATGGTAAACTTTCTGGACAAAAATGCCTGAAACATTTGTATTTGAGAGGGAATTTCTCTGCAAGTGGGGAAAATAAATAAGGTTGTAATACCACAATTAATCAAAGAAGAAAATATTTAATATATCTGAGGTAAAATAAAAGTTTTGACACTAAAAGGACAAGATACAAGAGCGTCTGTAGGTTAAAACAGAGTCCAAATTCCTCCCCAACATAACACACAGCAGCTTGTTGTAATCTTCAAAGCTTCCCCTTCTTGTTTCTCCGCAGTATTCGCAGGCCTCCACGGTGCTTTCTGCAGGAGGCATCCGACAGCAGTTCTCTCTGCCCGAGAACATCTGCCTCTCCATGGCCTCCGCTCAATTCATGAAGAACATCAATGTAGGTCGAGTCTGCACTCAGCGCCAGTGAACTACAGGCCCTCTAAACCCTTGAATGGCACAGTCCCTTTTGTTATGTAAATATGCAGAGTTAAAGTTTATTGACAGAACACATTTCAACACTAAGGCAATTCAACATGCAAGAGAAACACGGAACGAAAAATAAAATACAGAAATAATAACAAGTTAAGAATAAGACGGGTATAAAAACACTTGGGCAAGATCTTATAATTGTATGCCTCTTTATGGCCTCAAACAGCTCATGTAATATTCTCAATTTAGGGCCAAACAATTTTAATTTGGTTGCTAATTGATTTTACGATTAAAACAATTACATTTTGAATTATTTACATGTTAATAAATTAGATTTAATGCCGTTTTTTCCCAAATGTAATGGGTATTTCTATACTAATTTAAGTGTCCCGTCTACCTTTTTTCGGTAGTGCATTAGTTCAATTCATGGCTTAAAATATTCTTCAAAAATGACAACTTTCCTATTTTCTAATATTATCAAAAAGTATTTTCTGTTGTATTTTTTGCATTTTATTTTCAATTTGTCTTTAGTGTATAGATTATATTCAAGCCTAAAAAATAGACTTTTTAATGTTCTAATATTATCAAAATCTCCTCTCGGTTATTTTTCAGTTTCTTAGTTTGTAAATGATTTGTCTGCGTCTCAGGAACATCTCCACGTGTTGAATGAAGACCCGGTGGACCTCCAGTTCAACCACTCGGGATACCTCTTCCTGGCCAACGAGGAAGTGGCTCACATCATGGAGGAGAACTACAAAACCCAGAGGTGTCGGCCATCTTTCATCCAGAGTTGTAGTTTTGAATTGTAGCTCTAAGGCAGTGCTTCTCAAACTCTTTTCAGGAATGTACCCCCTTTGAAACATTTTCTCAGCCAAGTACCCCCTGACCGATCCCGAACATTTTTGATCGAAAAAGCCTATACAAATAATTACAATATAGTGATGTTCCCTCAGTGTGTGATGTATTCCCTCCTTCGTGGTATGCATTACAACAAACTAACGATATTTTCATTTTATGTATGAGAAAAAATAACATAACACTTTTTCCAAGGGGTTTTTCAATTTAAGTAATATGTGAAAAACTATAAAATACAATACACACATTTGACATGTTTATATGAGGACCCCCTTGGTGGTTCTAGGAAGGTTTTATATAAAATTGTATTTTCTATTTAACTTATTTTACTAAGATTGTTTTTTTAATTAACCCTTTTTTTTAATCTCACGTACCCCCTGCAGTACCCCAACGTACCCCCAGGGGTCCGCGTACCCCCATTTGAGAATCACTGCTCTAAGGCACAATTACATTTGTTATTTTTTTAAATAAATGGTTATTTTTGTGTCTGTAGGAGCTTCGGAGCCCATGTTTCTCTTCTCTCTGCGACTCAGTTAAAGGAGAAGTTTCCGTGGATAAACACAGACGGTGTCGCGCTCGCTTCATACGGTGAGTGACACAATTATAACATACATAATATGTAATCACTACAACGTGTTTGACATAATAAGACAACTTAAAACATTTTAATCTCAGCTGGTTATTGCCAGATTTGATAAGAAAATGTGTTTTTAATTTGAATTGAATACACTGATTTCACATTTATTCTTTATAATGCTGAATATATTTATATGTGTTCATAGGCCATCATTTCAGACTTGTCACAAATCCTTAAAAGCCATTCTTTTAATAATTGATTCTAAAAAATAAATAATTGATAACCTTTATAATAAAATGTCTTCAATGAATATTTTAAAAAGTCTTAAAAAAATTACAAAACAAGGGAAGTAGAGTTTCTTAAAGGTCCCATGTCATGCTTTTCCGGTTATCACCGTCCCCTTGTGTTATGAAGGTTTTTCTGCATGTGACGGTCTGCAGAGTCAAAACCCTCAAAGTGCACCCTGTAGCGAGTACAACTCTAACACAGAGAAGACCTGTCTGTGCTGCCCCAGAACGCCTCGTTGGAGATTTTTATTTCCCTCCGGGAACCAAGCGACGTAACGACGATCCAAATGGACCAATCCGTGGAGCTCCTCACACACACACACACTCACTCAGCCGTATCTTTTCTCAGCCGCAGCTCACGTGTGTGTGCTCAGGCTGAGTTTCGCCATGTCTCGCTGTCTCGCAGACCCCAAGCAGCAACCAGGAAACGACACCAGTAATCCAGCTCACACTGTCCGCTCCTCGAGCCTCAAAGGGCGGAGCAGCGAGCCCCGCAACGTCCCGCCAACACGGCACCCAGACCCCACGCAGCATTCTCATCTGTCATTACTGGTGTCATTTCCTGGTTGCTAACAAACGCCATTGTAACTAGGGCTGCTCAATTAATTGTATTTTAATCACAATTACGAATTTGGCTTGCAACGAAGACAATGAAAACAACATAATCGAAATAAAACGATTATTTTTTATTGGTTTTTCAGTTGAATTTGACTTAAAGTTCAAGGTAATCAACTGTTAAAAACATACTGTTCACATTTTTCTAATTAAAAGTAACTTAGATTAAACCTGAAGAAATGAATACTTTCACTTAAGTAACATGTTGAAAGCAGGACTTGTTATAGTATAATTCAAGAAGTGTTTCTATTTAATTGATTCATTATTTTCTCAAATTCAAAATCGAGCGACTGTTACGATATCCATATGACTCCCCCAGCGATAAATAAAGTATTTCCGACTCTGATCCTGAATCCTACACTGTAATATTACTACATGTTCTAAAGTAAAAGTACATCCTCCTCCTCTTCCAGGGCTGGAGAACGAGGGCTGGTTCGACCCCTGGACGCTGCTGCAGGCCTTCAAGAGGAAGGCTCTCTCTCTGGGGGCGGAGCAGTCCATCGGAGAGGTCACAGGTGAGGGGTTCAAACTGAAACATCACGATATAGATAACGATAATACTTTAATGGGCAGATCAAGTCTGACATTTGACTTGCATCACAGCAGCTCCATGTGTAACATCAACATAGACAGATATCAAGACACGATACATGACAAACTAACATTTAACATAACGGCACGATCAGTGAGAGAAAACCTGCTCAAAGAGCCTTCAGCGTGCATCTGATCTGGGGTCAGCTCTGTGTTCACTGAGAGGGTTGACTGATGCATACTAGAGGCTTTGTTATCATTAAGTTAGTTAAAGAATCACTTATTTATAATATATAACTGAAGGTATTTCAACACAAGAACACCAGTAAGACCGGGCTGGTTCAACATGTTGTATTTTAATTAACATTTGTATTACACATTACCTTCCCATGTATATCAAATCCTCTTTGTTTGTTTTAGTAGGTATAGTTTGGTCTAATCTAGTGGGTTATTTAGGCTTTGATATCCTTAAGTTTGTTAAAGAATCACTTGTTAATTATATATAACTTTTTCAACACCGGTCTGGTTCAACACTTGAATTAAAAAATGTATTACGCCTTACTTTCCACACTTGTCCAATGTATATAAAATCCAATTTTTTAGTTGTTGTAGTTGGGTCTAATCTAGTGTATTCTAACTTATTTCTAAATATTTAAAATTGTGTATTGTATAGCTAACCAATATATATATATTTTTTTATGTTTTTTGACTGATATCAATGTTTTAATTTCTTCCACAGACTTTAAATACACATCAAACATTGCTACAACCGCTGAAGGTGATCAAGTGGTTCAAAGGAGGATCAAATCTGTCAAAGTAAGTGTGGCTACACCTTGGTGTTTAAATTCAATGTTACAAAGGTTTGTGACGTCCAACAAATACATAAAATATTCAATATTCAATTCAAAGATCTCAATTTTAAATATTCAGCAACGTGTAGTGACAGTTCTCTTTGCTTAATATTCAAACATTATGCATTGCTTTACTTAACTCAGTTTATCATGTTGTTCACAAGTTTAACAAAAACAGGATTGACAATTTAATCCAAGTTTTTCATGATTTAAAGGGGACCTATCATGCAAAATGCACTTTGTGATGTCTTTATACATAAAGTGTCCCCGGTGTGTCGGGGAACTCACGCAGCGTCAGAAAATAAAACCCTCTCTCTTTTCCTCCGTACCCAAATCTCTAAAAACGGGGAACAACGGAGCTGATCCAGATGTGCGTTCGATATGACGTAATATCTGAAATGTGGACCCACGGCCCAATCAGAAACGTTGCTATCAGAAACAATGCCCGACTGTTTTGGACGTAATATGGTCGGTGTTTACATTAGCATCGCTAACACTCAGAGCTAACCTGTACTGGAGAGCATGTGTGTGAAGAAGCAGGAAGTAAAAAGGAACTCACTTTGTGGTAGGGCTGAACGATATATCGTGTTATGGTGATAACCGCGATATGCGCATGCACGATATTCACATCGCAGGAACTTGCGATTTTATGAATTTTTTATAATAATATATATATTTTTTTTTTTAGGACGTGCGATATTAAGTAGGTACATTAACTCAATCACGTCATGTTACAATTATTTTGCTGCTTGCTACAAAAGGAAAACTTGCGCGGCTCTCATGTCAGGGGTACCTGAGTGAGTGACATGCCGGCTCTGCATGCACAGCAAACCACCAATCACAATCATTCTTGATCAGATCACAGCAGGCCCCGCCCCGCTAGTTTGCAGACCATCAAAACACCGGTAAAAAATGAGCGAGGCACAGGACGACAATACCGGCGAGGAAAAGCAACATCTGCCATCTGGAACTATTTTGGATACAAAAAGGTTCTTCACAGATGAACCCCCTTACTTGAGGGTAAGCAACATGCATTATCATGACATGTTAGATCATGACTTCTTAAGTTATGACGAGTCAACCAGTTAAGATCCAGACGTCCGTGACTAAAATCCTTCATCCGGTTCAATATAGTTAAAAAAAACGCAATATATATCGCAGGGGAAGAAAAAAATCACTGTCAGTTTTTTTCAATATCGTGCAGCCCTACCTTGTTCAACCGGCAAGAGAGAAAGCCTGATATGGCGTTTCATCACGGCAGCATTTAGTTTAGACAGTAGCTGCCGGGTCCCGCATGAGCTCAGACCCCTCCTCTTTTATTGATCAATTTAAAAACATTTTTTAAAGCTTTATACCAAAATCAGCACTTTTGAAACAGGAAGTGAAATAGAGGGATAAGAGGCGTGGCTAGAATGCGTGATCTTTTGAGCAAAACACTTCATAGACATGTTTGTTATATATGTTTATATATCTAGAAAGTTGTTAAATAAGTATTGCTAGTAAATGTAAAAAAATGTAGTTCTCACAAAGATGCCGGTTTTGAAGCAGATGCTAATATAGCGCTTTTTTAAAGAATACAACTCCTTTGCTTTTTTATTCCTGTTGTCCGACAGACTTCATTTATATAACAATTAAGTATTGGCAGCCAGTTCACCTCCTGGGCCACTGCCGAAGTGCCCTTGAGCAAGGCACCTAACCCCCGTAACATGTGTGTGTACGACAGAGTGGAAACTGAATTTCTATTTCTTCTTCTTCTTCTTCTTCTTCTTCTTCTTCTTCTTCTTCTTCTTCTTCTTCTTCTTCTTCTTCTTCTATGCAAAATCCTCTTCTCCATGTCTCTCCTACATCAACATGTGTCCCCTCTTCCCCATGTCTCTTCTACATCAACATGTGTCCCTTCTTCTTCATGTCTCTTCTACATCAACATGTGTCCCCTCTTCTTCATGTCTCTTCTACATCAACATGTGTCGCCTCTTCTTCATGTCTCTTCTACATCAACATGTGTCCCCTCTTCTTCATGTCTCTTCTACATCAACATGTGTCCCCTCTTCTTCATGTCTCTTCTACATCAACATGTGTCCCCTCTTCTTCATGTCTCTTCTACATCAACATGTGTCCCCTCTTCTTCATGTCTCTTCTACATCAACATGTGTCCCCTCTTCTCCATGTCTCTTCTACATCAACATGTGTCCCCTCTTCTTCATGTCTCTTCTACATCAACATGTGTCCCCTCTTCTTCATGTCTCTTCTACATCAACATGTGTCCCCTCTTCTCCATGTCTCTTCTACATCAACATGTGTCCCCTCTTCTTCATGTCTCTTCTACATCAACATGTGTCCCCTAACTAACTAACTAACTAACTAACTAACTAACTAACCTTCGTCTTCTTCTTCTTCTTCAACAAGAACAGGATTGACAATTTAATCAAGTTTTAGAACGTTTTCAAATCAGTATTCCTCGTAAATATGAAAAAAACGAGTTCTCACAATCAAGTTTTTGAAGAAGATGCTCAAAAGACGCACTTTAAAAAATAATACAACTCCTGATGATCAAATTGTTATCGATTAAAGGTAGGGTAGGTAAGAATGGAGAAGCCGGCTCGAGTGCGCTAGAATTTGAAAGTACGCAGCCGAAAAAAATCTGCCCCTTCCGTCAGACTTCCTCACAGAGCCCCTCCTCCAACGCACACGAATGCTAAGTCAGATGTTCATTGCCATCGGGATGTTAAGAGCGTTCCATGGAATATAACAACAGGTGTATCTCGAGCCGGTTTCTCAAATGTACCTACCCCACCTTTAAGTAGTGCACACCATGAATGAAATGAAATGTAATGATGTGTTTGACCAGGTGCAGGTGAACAACAGTCTGGAGTATCAGCCCATTGAATGCGCCATGGTGGTGAACGCAGCCGGAGCTCTTTCTGGGAAACTGGCCGCCATGTTGGGAATTGTACTTCCTGTGGAGCCACGCAAGAGGTCAGTATTCACTAGGGGTGTAACGGTTCACAAACATTTCGGTTCGGTACGTACCTCGGTTTTTAGCTCACGGTTCGGTTCGGTACGTTTTCGGTACAGCAGAAAAAATTATCACAAAACATAACATATTTGTTTTAAATTATTTTAAACTGTGAATAATGTATTCACTCAAATAAATACAAAATATAATAAAATAAACATTAAGGTGCAGCATTTCAATGAACTGAAATAATCTGTATTTGAACTTTATTGTACTAGTACTCACAAAACATAAACTATTAGTTTTGGGTTTTTAATTATTATTAAACTATGAATATTCACTCAAATAAATATAACATATAATAAAATAAACATTAAGGTGCAGCTTTTCGATGAACTGAGATAATCTGTATTTGAACTGTACTGTACTAGCACCTAAGCAGCCAGTTAGACATAATGACTTGCTTGTCATTCATTGTATTTTCATGTTGTTTGAAAGAAAGATGTACTTGTCCACATTGCTTGCTGAAAGGGCAGATCAGCTGGCACTAACAACGTCTCCTGCTGTGGAGAACACCCTCTCGCTAGGGACAGAGGTAGCAGATACAGCCAGGTAGAGCTTTGCTACCATGGCAACATAAGGATATTTGCCGTTTGTAATAGCTTTGGCTCGGTCTGAAGTCTCTGCGAGTGATGGAGGCTAAATGCTAGCGGGAGTTGGGTTTGCACTTCAGTCTTTTGGTACCGGTGATATTCACGTTCGGGTGATGCCTTTTCAAATGAGTGTGCAAGTTTGATGTATTGCCAGCCGCGTAACCAATGTTAGTTGATCAATGCCGACAAACAGCTTTGGTTCGGTCCACCTGTCTTTGTCCGTCATCCTTGTTCGTAACTGCGAAACCAAAATGTTCCCAAACCGGAGACTTCAATGATGCTGGAGGATTTTCGAGCTCAACTTTATCTGCGTTCGCCATTTCGACAGTTCCTCAAATTACTGACTACATTGAACGCATCCCTCTGACCAGCCCGTCCAATGAATTGACTTGCTCGCTCTATGACGCGTTGAACACAATGGGAGCAAATTACTCTGAATGCTGCGACGCAGCACCTGAGAATGCTTCCAAAAAGTTGTTCACGTTCTCAATTTTTTACATTTAACGTTATATTCGTTCGGTACACTTCGGTACACATGTGTACCGAACCGAAGGGCCCGTACCGAATAATTTCGGTACGGGTACGTGTACCATTACACCCCTAGTATTCACTCAACTGGTATCTTAAAGGTCACTTCACCATGTCTCTTCTACATGTGTCCCCTCTTCTTCATGTCTCTTCTACATGTGTCCCCTCTTCTTCATGTCTCTTCTACATCAACATGTGTCCCCTCTTCTCCATGTCTCTTCTACATCAACATGTGTCCCCTCTTCTCCATGTCTCTTCTACATCAACATGTGTCCCCTCTTCTTCATGTCTCTTCTACATCAACATGTGTCCCCTCTTCTTCATGTCTCTTCTACATCAACATGTGTCCCCTCTTCTTCATGTCTCTTCTACATCAACATGTGTCCCCTCTTCTTCATGTCTCTTCTACATCAACATGTGTCCCCTCTTCTTCATGTCTCTTCTACATCAACATGTGTCCCCTGTTCTTCATGTCTCTTCTACATCAACATGTGTCCCCTGTTCTTCTTGTCTCTTCTACATCAACATGTGTCCCCTCTGTGGAAAGAGACTCTGAAAGCTTCAGGAACAAAGATTCTCTCTCTTTTTGATCCATTTCTATAAAAACCTGTCTGAAAATGAGCTGATCAGATTTTGGCCACTTTGTGATGTCATAACGATGTGTTGTCTCGTGTAACCATTAGCCAATCAGCAACAAGGTAACCCCCCCCCCCCCCTTATCACCTGAATCTCCTCTAGAGCACCATTGAGTTCTTTGTAACCAGATGTCTCTCAGAGGGGCGTGGGGAGGGGCTCCTTATTTTCATCTAAAGTAACAGACAGAGAATCAGCGCTTTGGAAACAGGGCTGAAACAGAGGGGATTATGGGTAATGCTGCAATGATCCGTTTGGTGTTTCAGCCAATCAGAGACAGGCTCTGTATATATCTGAGACCTGGGATATATTGATGAGAAACAGTATGATAGGGACCTTTAACATTTTTAAGAATTGTTATTAAAACATGTCATGCTTTCTCTTAGTGTGCTGATGGGTGTATTTGGACTCCAGTAAATTGGAGAACTGACTAATATTATAGCTGTGACTTTTAGCCAAATGTATTGATTTTTTTTGGGAACTATTTTGTTTACTTTATTATGTTTATTAAGCATTATTGTGCCTATTATCAGCTTTAATTTGATGGTATTCACTTCCAGATTTATCTTATTTCTTTTAATTTATCTTAAAGGTGGGGTAGGTAAGTTTGAGAAACCGGCTCGAGATACACTTTTGGTTATATTGCATGGAATGCTCTTAACATCCCGATAGCAATGAATATCTGAAGTGCTTTGACCAAAAATACATAAAGAAATGTCATCAGTGGAAGCCGTGGCGCTGTAAAAAGCTCGACCAATCATCTGAGCCGGCTAAAGTAACTGGATGGCCTACCTGCCTGTCAGCCTTCCATCTGGGCACAAACTGCCCTCATTGGTCATGTGCGCGTTCGTGTGTATTGGAGGAGGGGCTCTGTGAGGAAGTGGCAGATTTCTTCCGGCTGTGTATTTTCAAATTCTAGCGCACTCGAGCTGGTTTCTCCAAAATGACCTACCCCACCTTTAATGTATAATAATAATAATAATAATAATAATGGTACCTGCAAATAAAGAACAGACATCATGATGAACTTCAGGAAAATAAGCAAAGGAGATATTTCTTTTGTATTATTGCTAGCTTACATATGTTTTCTGTATTTTGTTAGTAATTGCTCTCTTCTAATTTTGTACTAATTGTACTTCTAGTCATTTTAATTTTTAAAAAAAAGAAAAAATGTTGTATTAAAGGTGGGGTAGGTAATTAACTTCAGAAACATAACTTGTTTAACCGGCTGTGTATTTTCAAATTCTAGCGCACTCGAGCTGGTTTCTCCAAAATTACCTACCCCACCTTTAAATATCTATTTTCTGATTTTTTTTTTAATCTACTAGTACTACTTATTATTAAGCCTTATAGTGCAGACTCTCCTCTTTAGTATAGTGTTTATTTTTGCTTACTCTAAACACAATTACACGTTTATTTACATAAACAAGAGGTACACACTTACAAAGAAACATATACAAAAAGATGCATATTTGTATTTGTTTTCATTTTGAATACATGTCATCTCTTTTGCACTACACCACCTTACAGCTTTCTCTGTTAAAGCGTCACTAAATCTTTCTTCATGCCGCCTGAAGGAGCTCTTCCTCCAAAGAGAGGAATTAACCCTGACCTGATAAAACAGCGGAAAGACTTACATTTTTACAGTTTTTATGACAAATATTCCCTGAAAAACTGACTTTAACTGCATGAAAAACCTTAAGGAACGTTCACAGAGGCAGGTACACATATACCGTATGGAAGACCTTGTAGATATAACTTTTATATATTTTGTAATGTCACTTGTTTGCAGGTACATATATGTGTTGAACTGTCCTGACGGCCCCGGTCTGGATACGCCCTTCCTGATCGATTACTCTGGAGTTTGGTTCAGGAGGGAAGGGTTGGGAGGAAACTACATCGCTGGGACCTCACCAGAGGAGGTGTGTGAAACAAAACAAAGTGTTGTACACACTTAGCTGTAATATCTTTTATGGCTGCATAGAAACTCTTGGGTAGTACTGATGTTTCAAAAGATTGAGTGTCAGTTTTTTTGGTTGTTTTCCCCCAATTTCCCATAAATCTGGTCTTTCTCAGAATGATTACGTACAAAATACTTACTCAATTTCCATAAAACTCTTGGGTAGTACTGATGTTTCAAATAACAATTTGGGTTGATTGGCGAAAGGAAAGATGGAGCTTGTGTTTTAGTTGTTTTCCCCATAATTCTGACGTTTTTCCGAATGATAACGGACTCGATACTTACCCAATTTTCATAAAACTTGGCAGAAAATGTTGGTAGAAAAGAGTGTGTCGAGGGCTAAGGAATCACCAATTATATCGTGGAGTGGATCCAAATCACAAACACTTCTGGAATTTGGCATTTGTGCTGCATTCATGGTCTGTCAGAATAATCGGAAACGTGCTAACATTTTGTATATGTATTTCCCCTCCTGTGTAGGCGTTGGAGCCGGACACCAGTGACCTGGAGGTGGACCACCAGTTCTTTGAGGAGAAGGTCTGGCCCCACCTCGCCTCTCGTGTCCCGGCTTTAGAGAAGCTGAAGGTACGGTGTGGAAAGAATATATATCTTTGTTATGCTCGCCCGCTGGACTTAGTTACTTTCCGATGATGACCCTAATTCAGTTACATTTTAATAATACCTTAAAATGCATTATATAGGATAGGTCATGTTAATAGTATTTTCTATATGTA